>NC_050480.2:103239113-103506613 GCF_012460135.2 Molothrus ater | reverse complement strand
ATAGGTGGTGGTCATAATATTTTCTTCATCATATTAAAAAAATAAATGTTGACATTCATTCTATGAGTGCATACCCTTTCTCGGATTATCCAGGAACATTTTAATCAAAGATCTGCCCCAGTTTTAGGGGTGACTTGTTCTCTGCTTCCTGAAAACCTGGGACATTTTGGGGAGAGAGGGGGTGGAATTCTTGGTTTTATTTGTATTTATGAGCAAACTGAGGCATTGGCTATACTGAACTAGAGTCTGATGGCAGTAGGGGGCTTCTGTGGTAAGACTGACAATTGGCTGGTGCTTAGGGAACAAGGCAATGAAACTAAGCATCAACCCATTGCTTTACAAATGCTGCATGGAATGGTCCTTTAAACCATTGCATCTGAAAAGCTACTTTTTACACTCACTTTAGTATTATTTCACACTGTCAGAGTGGTGTCCATACAGAATGCACTTCAGTGTGAGTAAGGTTGTGGCTGTGGTGCTAAACAAGGGAAAATGGTAAAAAATGCTGTCTGTCTTTCATTATTTTACTTCCTATGGTTCTTGGCCGTACCTATCAGGGCTCTTGTAACATTTTTTCCCTCTTGACATATGAGGTTTTGCCTATAAAGATAAAACACTGGCACCTGTTAAACTTTCATAAGAGTTTGTCTCCTTTGCCAGTCATTCTTTCTCACCTTTCCCTGGATAAACTGCTGTGCAAAGCAGTCTTGCTTAGAGCTCAATGCCACAGTTCCTTGCTTTCCATCAGAGAGGGAAAGAAATTTCAGCTTTCCAGTACCCAAGACACATTCAGGCACAACTTATTTAAAGTGGGCTGTGCAGCTTGGACAATATCAAAGAGGAAGAGGAGTCTACAGGGAAGGGAGAGAGGGAAGAAGATGGAAATGAGACACTAGGCAGGAAAGGAGCTGATTTTAAACTCTCTTCCTCATAAACACCATCACTTCTTGAGCCACAACACTTAGCCTTTTGGCCACTTTCCATTTGCTACTTTTTCTGAAGGCTGCATTTTAAAATGAGTTTTTTAGTCAGATGCTTGCTAAAGCAGCAAATGACAAGAGAGCTGAAACTCACAGCCTGCCTTTCACTGGCCACAAGCAGGTGACACGTGGTCAGTGGCAGGAGCTCATTGCAGGGACTTGTGGCCACAGCATCCAGCTCTTCCAGGAGGGGAGTGATGGCAGGCAGGAGGACCCTGGTACTGGCAAAAGAGCTCTCAGTCACTCCAGCTATGAAAGAGATGGGGCAAAGAAAAGACAAATGACATTATTTCCATCTGTTGTGATACAGAAGCTTACACCACTTGAATTAAGCAATCCACTTGATGTAACAGGGAATGCTGATAGAAACCTAACCAACCATTCTTACTCCAAACCTTCACCTGGTGAAGGCAATATCAGTTTTTGGGCTTTAAGTTTCTGACAAAGTGAAACAGAGTATTGTGCAAAAACATGACCTTTCTGTTGTCAAAAATGGGATTTTTAAAGACAGGGGGCATATTGAAAACCTGTGGCTTGGCAACTACCAGTGTTCAAACATGAAAAAATAAGAGCCCTTCTTAATCTACAAGTGCTACTTCTTTACCTTGACATATCTGAACATTAAAGGCACAAACTATGTAATACTTATCTTATAAAGGATAAGTATAAACACAGTAATATCATGCTTACCAGTAGTTTTTTTAGACATGATTAAAACAGCTGGTATCTACCACACAAAGGCAGTTGTATAACGGAGACAGAAAACCTTAATCCCATCTGCGAGGTCTTTAAAGTTTCCACTAGGATGAAGGGTGCTATAAAAATATTTTTAAGCTTGTAACTAGCAAAAATGACTTCATTATGATCTCATGTGCTGCCAGAGCACCAATTAAATTGACTTGATAATGTTATGATTAGGCAGTACTTTTCATCAGTTACAAAGCTCTTGATTGAAGAAGAGATTTGCAACACTGAAAGAAATGACCTTGTGATGTGGATTTTTATCAATGACTTTTTACCTTGCTGGTTTCCAATTACATGACAAATAAATAATAGTACTTGCAGCTCCTATTATACTTCTGAGGATCCCAAAGTACTCTGCTGATTAATTAGCTACACAAGAGCTGTGAGAGTTAGATACATGTTATCCCATTCTTATTAACAATTCAGAATTCAAATGTGATCTCTTTGCCCCATTCAAATAAATAGCAAAAATCCTCTTGACTTTAGTAGGGGTAGAATTTCACTCAGACAATTTAAGCAGTTTGACCAAGGTCAGAAAATTTGTCTGCAACAGAGCTGGGACATATCTCCTTTCTCATTGTAAATGAACTAAAGAAAAATATACCTAAGGCATTACACTCTATCCTGCACTTCCATTGTCAAAAAGTCACCTTTAAAAATCATGACTAACCTCTATGAACTTGAATTAAAAAATAATCAAAGCAAATTAGTTTATTTGGTGGAGAAAAAGACAGCATATCTTCCACAAAGCATTCTTTCAAGTCCTTTTCACTCTATAATATACAAATTTGAGAACACTTGCTTTTAGTATTTATATGAACATATACATTAAATAAATGTGTATTTGTATTAAATATGTTCTAATATTTGTCTCAGCAGGAATTCATAGAAGAAAATCAACTCACAATACAGCAGTCTACTTGGAGTTTCTCAGCATGTGCTAAGGCAAAATCAAAATTAAGCAATTACATCATAATAAAGAATAATTTAGAAAAAAAAAGCATTTATTTTCCTTGATGCTCTAAAATGTGTACTTCATGGTTACAGTTCTTTCTCAGAGCTAATTGCAGTTTAGGGTACAGTGCTGTGGGTGTTCTACACATTGCACTGCAGACTCCTTTGAAGACTTATAGAAAAGGTGAGATAGAAAATTTGTTTTTCGCTTTTCAGTTGTGGAACAGAGGTGAAACAAAAAAAAAGTCTTTATGGACTCAGCTCAAAAAATGTGGTACTATAGCAATGATTGCCGCACTGTGTTCCTCGTTGTCCAGGCCAGCTGGTTCCCTACCAGAGAAATGGAATCTGAGCTACCTTCTTATATTTGGAAAGAATAAGTCACCAACTAATCCTTTGCTGAAACAAAAAGTATCCAAAAATTCCTCCTTTTCAGGGATTACAGGCAAAATCAATGCCTATCACCCAGTCTGAGCCAAAAAAAATTGTGATAGCAGCCCTAGCTCATTGCTTCTTGCTTCTTCAGAAGGTATTCCAAGGATCTTGCTGTGAATGTGAAAGACTCATCATTGATTATTAAATTGTGGACAGTGATGAAATGTAACTGGAACTTGTTGAACTTCACAAGGTTCTAATTCCTGAACTGGTTCTTCTCTTGTAGTGTTGGTGGAAGCAGAGGAGACCCTGGAAAGGGAAGATGAAAAGGTGCAAAAGGAAGGTGCAAAAGATGTGATGTGGAGAATGGGAAGGTGATATTTTCAGATAGTTATAGAGACCTATGGGAGATGAGACACTTCTGGCAAAAAAAAAAAAAAAGCCAAAAACCCAAAAAACCAATACCCGCCCCCTACCAAACAACTAAAAAAACCCCAAAGGCCCCAAAAAACCAAGGATGACCCTTAGTGCTGACTGTGCAGTAACCAGTGTGTCAGAAAAACCAAAGCTGAGGATTGCTAAAACAACTACAATTAAAAGCAATTAATTAGATGGTGGAGTCAGAGCTGGTTAGTCTGCAGGGTACAATAAGGATTGTGTGGGTAGACTAGCCCAACTGGGCCCTGTATGGGGATTACAAGATCTCTAATGCTCTGACAATTTCACAATTAATCCATTCTTTTAAAACATCTTTACTCTTGCAATGCCTTTTTATTATAATAAATTTACATTATAAGTTTTGAATTTTTTATATAATTTGAATATATTATAATAAGTTATGTTATAAAGGTACCTCTATTATACAACCATGTAATTTCATTTGGCCAGGATGCAGTAACTGCAGTAGCAGGGAGAGGGAAAGAACTTTGCAACTTTACAATCAACATTTAATCTGGCTGTCAGCTCAATAACAGAAAAAAAAATGAAGCAAGTTTTCACAGTATCCACAAAGGCTCTAGGCAATGCGAACCTTAGATCTCAAATTAATGCTTAGAGACAAAGCAAAGCATAAACCATTTTACAGTTGTACACAGGTGGCTTTATTGGTTTTGACCCATAAATGCCAAATTTCACATAAACCTGGTGTAACATAAAAGCTTCTTTCAAGTCACCTTTTGCAGCCAGCTCAAAAGTCACGTACTGCTTTCCACAGGATTTCAAATCCTGGAATCGTAGAGTGATTTGGATTGGATGGGATCTGAAAGATCATCTACTTCAAAACTCCCTGCATGGGCAAGGATGCCATCCACTAGATCAGGTTGCTCAAAGTCCTGTCTAACATGGCCTTGAACACTTCCAGGGATAGGGCATTCACTACATTCACTTCTCTGTGTAATCTTTTTCAGTAACTTTCAACCCTCAGAGTAAAGAATTTCTTCCTAATATTGAACCTACATCTCTTTCCATTTAATACTGTTTCCCCTTCTCCTATCACTATCTGCCCATGTAAAATGTCCCTCTCTCTCTTTTTTATAAGCCCCTTTGAGCACTAAAAGGCTGCAGTGAGGTGTCCCTGGAGGAGAGAGAAAATTCTCTTCTCAATGCTGAACAAGCCCAGCTCTCTCAGCCTGTCCTCACAGGAGAGGTGATCCTGACCTCTGATCATCTTTGCGGCTTCCTCTGGACCCCCTCTAATAGGTCCATGTGTTTTTTATGTGGGGACACCAGAGCTGGATGCAGAAGTCCAGGTGGGGTCTAATGAGGGCAAAGAGGGAGAGAATCACCTCCTCTGCCCTACTGGTCACTCCTCTTTTGATACAGCCCAGGACTCAGCTGGCTCCCTGCCCATGAGTGCACATTGCTGACTCATGTCCATCAGAACCCCCAAGGCCTTCTCTCCAGAGCTGCTCTCCATAAATTCTTCTCCCAGTCTGTGCTCATGTCTGGCATTGCCTCAACCCAGGTGCAGCACCTTGCGCTTGGACTTGTTGAACTTCACAAGGTTCTAATGGGCCTTTTCTTGAGTTTGTCCAAGTTCCCCTGGATGGCATCCCATCCTTCAGGTAAGTGAACTCCACCACTCAGATTTGTGTCATCTGCAAATTTGCTGAGGGTGCACTGGATCTCATGTTCTCTGTCATTGATGAAGAGCACCAGTCCCAAGACAGAGCCCTGAGGTACACCACTCATTACTGGGCTGCATCTGGACATTGTGTCATTGACCACAGCTCTCTGTCTGTGTCCATCAATTCAAATCCTAGGTAGAAAATCACTGCTCTTCTCCATCCAAGAACTGCTGTTAGGCTAAGCAAGTTCTCCGTAGTGCAGTATTCCCAGTATTCCCCAAATCCATATGCATTGTCTTTTAGTGGATTCTGGCACATTGCCAAACTATTACAAGAAATGTGGACTGGTTATGCCACAAAAAACTACCTGTACACACAAGCAGGCATAAAATTGCTAGCATGGTTCAATTAGATCCTTTTTTTATGGACATGAAAATGAAGACAAAATCTTGGAAGGCTCTGCGCTGACAATTCACAATTAGGCTTTGAGTAAGTGGAGACACTTTTATGACAGATATAAAAATAAAACAAAATCCCCACAGGATTTTCAAAAGTTTTTATTTATGTTCACAGAACCTGGAAAAATTCTGAAGATATGCCTGTAGGAAGACATGTTACTACCTACTGGAATATTAGCAATAAGATTTACCACCTCGTTCCAAAGACTCCCAGCAAGAAACTGTGTCCCACTGAGTTTGGCAAAAATAGATAAAAGGTTTGACCTCCAGTCTCTAATAACAGCAGTGGACACCAAACTAGATCATCTGGCTGGAAGGGTGAATTAGGTTGACCACTAAATGGGTGTGATTAAAATCAGGAATGGGCAGACTTTCTAGTAGACAATAAGAGAAGAACAACATGGATCACTCCATTCCATGTGTCTTTTGGCATACCATGATTCACTTTTGGAAGAATATCTTGCAAGGCTGGGCAAATAAATCATAAGATCTAGTTGTCTGCTAAGGCTGATGCTGATGGAGGAAAAAACACATTGTGCATGATTCTATTAAGACCAAAAATGGCTACTTGATTTATTTTTTTCGCACAGAAAACTTTGAAGCTGCAAAACACAGAAGATACTAAAAAAGAAGCAAGTAATTCACATGTAGCACATATATATATATATCAAGCTTATTTTTTTTTCTTGGTTATTTCTTCTTCTTTATCTCTTCTCCCTTCACCTGTACTCTTCTCCTTTATTGAATGCAATCTCCAAGAAGCTTAAATCAAATATACAAAGTCACTAAGTTCAAGCAGATTTGAAATTAGGTGAGAAAGTTCACTCAGACTTACAGACTACTTTTGGCTTCAGCAATTCTGAAAACAAAGATAAGCTATATCCATAGGGGAAGAACCTGAAGCAACTCCTGAAATGTAGATAGTCTTTTCAAATGCAAGTGATTTTAATAAACTTCTCTTAAAATGTCCTTTGACTTCCTATTGGTTGATAGGTGGAATGGGGCAATACAAACCTCAGAAATCATTATGTCAAATATTTTTACATTGGTATTCTTACAATCATAATTTCATTAATATTCAAGATTTGACATCAAGATTATGGTTTATGAAAATTCTAGGCTCTGGTAGTTCAAAAGAAATTCTCTTTCTGTACTTTTTTTCTGTTAATTCTTACAGAGCAGCACTTCTTTTAACCATCTACATCCCAGCTCAGATGCTGTTTCTCTTTCTTTCCAGCAAAGGATTACATCTTTTATTTGGCCAAAATAATCTGATCATTCATTTTTACTTCTAATATGAATTTGGAGTATTGTATACATTTTTAAAGTTTCCAAAAATAGGCTGAGATGTGGTTTAAGTAAGGATGATGTGATGGGCAGTATTCAAACAAATACATGCAACTGATGTTGTTATGCTTGCCATTAACATACCACTGCAAAGGAGAATAAAATAAGCTGAAGCAGTCAAGAACTTAATACTGAAGTGAATACACACAAGTTGTAATCCTTGGCAGTTCATACAAATGCAAAAAAAAGGGTAACAATTAAGATATATAAGGTGAGGCTTCATAATCCATCCAAATACTGAAAAATATTTTGCATCATTCATATTCTGATACTGAGTAATTTTAAGCTAAATCATTCTACATTACAAAGAACATTTAGCCTCTTAATTTAAAGGTCCTCTCCCTAAAAAAAATAGTCAGTGGCCCTTAACCATGTTGTTATTTCCAGCATATATATGAGAATATACACGCAGAAACGTCACCATCATTAGTAAAGAACTGCTTCCTTAGGTGTGAAGAACAGAATTTTCCCAGCTGAATGGAAGAAACACAAATGTGTGGGAAAAAAAAGATAGGAAAAAGTGTATGAGTTGAAATAGGATGCAATGAGAATGCATGAATGGGAGCATGTGAGGAGGTGGAGGGAGGAAAAGGGAAAAGAATATGTGCACAAGGTAGTGTTAAGAGTTAAAAAAAACCCTACATGATGTGAGGGACTAGAAAGAAGAAAGTCAAATCAAGAAATGGTGGGGAAGTATGCTGGTGAAAAAACCATCTGGAGGCTATAATACAAGAAAAGCCCTTTGACCTCACACATCAGTCCTAAGTGTAACCTGCTCTTAAGTACAGAAGAAAAATAAAAGCTGAACAAACCAATGATGTTTATAAAATAAGTAGATAGTTTTCCATGGATATAAGATGTATTTTTGGACAAATAGATTTTATAAGTGAATACATACCTAAGTGTGAGCACAAACTTACCAAACTGTTAGCTCTGGGATTTCAGGTGCAAAAATCAGCTATCAAGGGTAAAGGAACTGAAGTCATATTTAGCCTCACAAGTCTCTGTTGCCAAAGAACCAGAACTTAAGTAGTTATAACTGCAGTTTTTGAAGCCCAAACTAAGCACAGACCAGCACTATTTTATAAAATCAATATGGAAATGTCATCTGCAAAATCCCTGCCCAGCCTGCCTATCCCTATACCAGGTCATGTGCATGCTGATTCACACTGCTTCTGCAAGGGGGAGTGTTTTTGTATCCAAAGCTCTACCCTTGCCCTTTTTGTTGTTGTTGTTGTTGTTGTGGTTAGTGCAAACAGCAGAGAGAATTCCTTCTGCTTTATCAAATGGTTCATTAACAACCAGTGCTGATGAGTTTCTAATGACATTGCCCCAGTTGTCTGCAGCCTCCCTTCATTTCAGGCCTGGAGGCAATAACACTCACAAAAGTCTCAGAAGCTCCATCACCGTCACCGCCAGCAGAGAGACACACTGGCTGTAGTGACCAGAATCATCAGGCTGTGTTAAACTAGCAAGAGAAGGGACAAAGGAGAAATCCTAATGGTCAACAAAAGGCAACTCCTGACACTCCTGAATCCTTGAGCATGCTGCTGTTAGATTTCACTTCGAATGAATAAAAGAAGTAAACACTCACCCATAATCATAGCATGTTTCTAACAATCCTCGTTCTTTCCAGCATGAAATGAAAGCTAAATATTAGATACTAAAAGCTAAAAATATATTTTTGAGCTTTAATGATTTTTCTCTGCTTGTTTTTTTTTTTTTCCCTAAGAATTTATTGCAGTAGGTATGCTGTTTGGAGAAAAAGAAACATTTTTTTTCATCAAAAGAACTGCAAAGATCCATGAGAACATGGATAAAATCATCTCACAGGTACTAGCCTCCTACTAATCCACTACTTCATAGTCCTGTGCAGTCTGCAGAGTACTAGAGATCCTTGTAAAAACATAAATGACAGCTTCAGAATTTTTTTATAGTTTGTGAAATAAATATGCAGTAGATAAAGCCAAATCAAACCTGATGTTTTGAACAAGCAACACTCATAATAAAGATGTTATTGGGTTTATCCCTTTCCATATGTTCTTGCCCATTGCTTTTGGTTTGCTTTGAATTTAAATTTTGATGGTTTCATTGAAGTATCATGAAAATACATACATAAGAGTTTACAGGGAAAACATCAAAATACAGCATGTATCAACCTGAGCACAAGAACTGGAAGAAACATAATTATTTTTGAGAAGCATGCAGATTGCAGAGGAATGTAATGGATGGAAGAGATGTCACTTTACTGGAGGAAATGCTATGTAAAAAGGGGTGTTCCCATGATGGGCACTACCTGGCAAATCCTACCCCTATTTTCAGGCCAAAGAACTGCCACTAAAAGGTTTCAGTCCTGTCTTTACAGTATTGTCCTGACCTTTTTCCCATGGGATCCCCTATGGAGGCTCAGAGGAACCCCATCCCAAAGGTGCTCACCCACCAGGAGATTTGGAGAGAATCCTGGAGGACATTCCAGTGCTGTATGCTTCTGGCACACGTAAATAACAGACTGTGCTCTGCTTTATGTTACTCACAAATTCCCTCTTCAAGATTTAATGTCAGATGTTTCTATTCTTTCCAAATGACAACTCCAAGTAGAAGAGTCTGAGGTAATCCAACAGAGTGATGAGCAACCATTGAATAATACCTGTGGCAAAATTCATACCTGGCAGGAAAAGGTGCAGTCTTCAGCTCTGTCTACAGCAGCAGCAAGTTCCCTTTCTATTTACTTATCTAGGATTAGGGAACTCAGTTGAGCACTTTGACAGTCACAAGCAAATATCCTCTTTAGATGTGCTATAATCATCTCTCTAGTTCCTAGAAATACTTTACTTCCATCACTTCCATCATGCCCAAGAGGAGTCTAAGAGACTGTTCTTCCAAGGAATAATGTCAGACACAGGGACACTGTTGATGCCATTTTTGTCTCTTCCTGATGAGAAAGAAAGAGAGCTGAGTGTGTCTGCACACTGGAATTGTAGCTGCTCATAATGTCATTCTGTGTCCCAGCACATACACCAAAGGCAAGAGGGGACAAAGCTCTACTTTAGGTGTCAGCGCTCTTTGCAAAGAGGAACAGATGGCTGTGCTCCTGGAAAGGACAGACCTGCAGTATTGCAGTACAAGGGCTGTATGGATCTAGTCCCAGCATAAAATTCTAGACTACATTTTGCACAATTATCAGAAATGCTGGCATATCCTAAAGATTCTTAGGTTGTTTAGTGATTTCCTTCTTAGTTTGGTGATTTCCTTCTTGGAGATCAAGACTCTCGTCTGGGTGGTATAAAGGAATTTGTGATATTCTTTAAATACAAAGTCTTCATTTACATGTGTATTACATTGTTTTTTCTTTTCTTAAGTGGCTATTAAATACTTTGGTTTTAATTATTGTTTTAAACTTTTACTTTCTAATAAAATTATTATGCTATAGTAAATAGAAACAGCTGTTGATTGTTCAGGTTTCAGACCCAGCAATTTGAGAGTGAGAAGGCAAATTTTAAAAATCTGAGTATCATAAGTCAAATGATATGGCAACTCATTCTAAATATGCAGCAGGCAAAAACTTTTTGCTTACTAAAACTTCCTAAAAACCAGCTGGGCAAGGAAACTAGCCTTTATGTACAGAGATTCAAATAATTTTATGAATGCCATGAGTCCTCCTTGATAAATTACAGTCATCAAATGATAATCTGAAAAAATCCCCCCCCAAAAAAAACCTAAATCTAGGTACTCAAATATAATTAAACTGTTAAATTAGAAATATAAATTTCTTTAGTTTCGATATAAATTATAAAAATATAAATTTCTTTATTTCTAAAGCAATAGCTTAGAATTATGATTGGTAATTTTTTCAGGATCCAAACTCCTTTTCTTGCATGAATGTGTGGGAGCAGAGAAACTTCTGAGGTTAGGAATTAGCCGCTATAAATATTAATTACAACACCTCAATAGAAATTGTTCTATATTTATTATTAGTCACTAAAAACATTCTAGTCCTCATCAGAATTAAGCTGTAATAATTAACTTTTTTATTCTTAATACTGTGGTAAAAAGAGGCTTGACAGGATGGAGCATATAATGTATTTTTCAAATAATTCATTCAGTAATTGGATTGTTCTGAAAATCCTTTCCCTCTAGTTTAAAATTAGTATTTATAATCACAAATCATGGTAAATATAAAAATGCAGAATTCTAAGCCTAGGCAGAGCACTTTTAGTTCTGTTCTCTTTTTTTCCTTCACTCTCCTGCACCTGAGCATGTTTTCCTTGAGACAGAAAGAGGGATGCAGAATGAATGCTGAACCAAATCTTGCAAATGTTTTCTGGTTTTGTTTCCTCACATTTTCTTTTTCAGAATCCTAATGTAGCACTTCCCTGCACTGCCACGTGTTAAAGCCCTGGCTCCTGAATTGTTGTATTTGGACAGCTATTAAGAAGCTCCCTGCATAAGAAATCCTCCTCCTCCTCCTCCTCCTCCTCCTCCTTCTCCTCACAGAATTCTGAGCCCTCGTTCCCTAATGTTAGCCGAGCAAAACGGTGTTTCTTTATACACACAGTGCAACTGCCAAGAAACCAATTCTCTGTGGTTTCCTCCCTTCAACACTTTTAAAGGACTGTGATCAGTTTTTGTCTCTGTTTCTTTTGCACATCCTTTCCTAGCTTTAAAGCAGTGCTTGAGCCCTTCCCTTCTCCCCTGAAAAAAAAAAAAAGGAAAAGGCAAACCAAAACAGGTAGAATTCCTCTGTTGCTATTAACACCTAAAAATATCATGAAACAAAAGCTTTGCTCCTCTGTCCAATTTGATGTCTTTTTCATGCTGCCTCAGTGATGGCCAAATAATTGGTTGTTCACTTGTGTCCTTGTCTCCCCCGACAGTTCCACAGATGCCCTGAACAATGCTCCAAAGACTGCTTTCAGTAGGGGCAAATCCTCATTAATCATTCCTGGCTGACAGCACAAGGGAACACCTGCATCTGGCGCAGGGACCAAGCAGGGGCTGCTGGGAGCGCGCATTAAAAAGACCAAGCAATTCAAGTTGTGAGGGTAGGCTTCTAATAGCCATGTGAAAAATCCCTCTCTCGCTGGATTTTCCTTTCATTAAATAGCTAAAATTAGACCTGTGGCTCCTGTTGAGATTAAAATATCAATGTATTCTAAGCAAATCAGGGAATGAACAGTACTGTATGTTATGATAAATGGCTGCTAAATTCTTTATGTCTAGATCAAGCAATGTTAGCATTAAATACTGATGAACTGTCACATAATTTTCATTTAGAAATGACTGCACTTTGAGCTTCATGTCCTGTGGTGCTCATAAATATTTTCTCCTGCTATATTTCACAAATAGACTACACTGACTACATAGATATTTTTAGCATGTAGTCCTAAGACCATACTGTGTACAAACTGTTTTCTGTGCAAACCCACAATCTTTCCATGCAAAGTATTATCAGAAAATGTTCATAGTGCTAAAAGGTACTGCAGCCACCCCAGTGCTATAAAGCCATGTTCCAGCTTGCTATTACAGCACCTTTCCTAACAGAATAAATATCAGGTGGGGTTATTAAATTGTTTACGTTGTATTTAGAGTACAGGTTGGGATTTTCCTCCTGAGGCAAATGGGAAAGGAGGAAAGAAAAAATAAGTTGGTTTTTGTTTGTTTGTTTAGTTTTCACAAAAATGAGTCAGGTGTTTTGTCTAAACATGTAGGGCCATTTAAACCTCCAGTAGGATTCCAGTTGATTTCAATGGGCTTTGGATCAGGCCCTTAGGCCCCACATCTGCTCTGAGATTAAATAAGCACATCTCTTCTCACATATAAACTGGAGAAAACCACCATGGGCTAGGGATTACAGACAACTAACAATGTGTTTTTTGCACATATGACTGAGCACAACCAGGCTTTGAGGCTGTCCATAAAATGTGTTCACATCTCAAACAAGCAGCACTCAGCTGATACAAAACGTGTCTTTTAGAAAGCAGTCAATTATCACCTATACACCATGGTGGAGATTTTAGCAAAGGTCAGAAGGGTCAGATGGGGGAGCAAAGGGAAAAAGCGAGGTAGGAAAAAAAACCCTGCAGAACTCTGAGCAGTAAAATGCCACTAGTGCTGAGATATGTACAGTGTAAAAGAGCATAAAACATATCTGGGCTATGAATTGAATATTTAATTTAAGAAATAGTTTCCTGCAACCTGATACTGAGGGAATTGATTTGGGAAAAAAAAACCAACCTTAAACAGAATTTTAGAGTGTCTTTTTTTTCTTTAGCAAGAAGGAAAAGTTTCCATATTCATTTGCAAATTAAAAGCTCATTCTGTACAAGCAAGAATAAAGTTTGCATACAGTAGATTAAAAAAAAAAGAAAAAAAGAAATTAAAAAACCAAAACCCAAACACTGACCAAGAGAATAATTATGAACTGCCACATTTGGGAAAGCAATGATTAAGTACTGATGCATATATAGCTTACAGACATTTTCATAATTTTTCTTCATATATTTAATTCTGTCTTTTTAAAGTTATTGAACAAAACTTTAAAGATTTTTTTTGCACTTTGTTGTCTGTTAGAAATAGTGACATTTGATAGAGAAATACTTTCTTTCTACAGAATGCAGTACCATCATCGGCACAGTATGAGAAATGATGCCATCTTAATGCTGTGAGT
The DNA here is from genome assembly GCF_012460135.2 of Molothrus ater. Lineage (NCBI taxonomy): Eukaryota > Metazoa > Chordata > Aves > Passeriformes > Icteridae > Molothrus > Molothrus ater. Next base: position 103,493,022 of record NC_050480.2, on the reverse strand, counting down.
TAAGGAGATAAATAAGAGCAGCTAGCACAATACAGATACATACCTGGCCAATTCTCTGAAAGCTACCAACACATGAAATCACTCTTTTCTCTACTGCTTTCTGCTGTGCTTTCATAGGAGCCACAAAAGCATCTGTTCTTATAAATTTCATGCAGATGTGATAGAAATTTGGGTTACAACAGATCATTTTAATTTAAGAATAATATTTTCATAAGCTCTTTAAAAATCTCAGCTCTTTAAAGTTCCTGTCAGGACGTTATGCAAATATGTACAGAAGCCAGATAAATGAGTGACTGTAGATGTGATGTAATTATGTTCCCATCTGTTTGTAGGGGTGGGAAATATGCTGACACATATAGTGGGCATTGGTAGATTAGTAATATCTATATTAGTAATATCTATACTATATCTATAGTATATTAGTAATATACCTCAGTTAGAGATAAGAGCTACTGAAGGTAGGAAATCCCCTTCCATTTTTTTGAAACTGAGATACTTAGCAACTTGTCACACATGTAGGATGCTGGAATGCAAATTCTAACTGCCCTCAGGCAAGTTTCATTAGGCTTTCCAAAATCTTTTAAAATTTGCTGTGTAAATAATTTCACATGCAACCTGACTATATCTCCTGTTCAAAAGTGACAAGTTTCATGTGTACTTCAAACATATGGGGCAGGGAGTTCTTCAAAGATACATGGTTAAGGCAAGAGACACCTAAAACCTTATCTTAGTTGTTACTGGAATCTCTGATTATTGTAGCATACTAAAGTTTAAAAATAACTTTGAAAATCTGTTACTTTTATCACAAGTATCATTCACTTCTCTCAGGCTGGACAGGGAGCACACCTGCTCCCACCCTCATCAATTTAAAATTAAGAGAGATCAGCCAAAATTTTGCAGAAAGTTAAAGTTTAAATCCAAATAAAACAAACAAGCAAACAAACAAACAAAACAAACAACAACTAAAAACCAACAAAAAATTAAAACCACCTGCACCTTACTTGCAGTTAAATTTTAAAACTTCTTTAGACTGCTCCAATTTGTAATGATTTTGAAAATCTCATTTTATCTTGTCTCCCACTTCTTTTAATTTTGTAATTGGTTGGTTTTCAGAGGTGAACTAAAACTTTCCAAATACAATTTTTATGTCAATTTTTATACCAGTTCCAATGCAGGGAGAGAAGCAGACTCCTCATTCCCATAAGGAATAAGAACAGAAAGTCAAAACAGAAAGTCAAAATCCTTTCTTCCATCCAGTCTTTCTCTTTCAGCCCTTCTAAACTGTGTGCATAGATCATACACTGCCAGGGATAAAGTATCAGGATAATCACATAATATTTGTACTAGAAATGGGGTGTCTGAGGTCAAGATACAACAGCTTTTTAGCAGTTGTCTCTATCCTAGTCATTACAGGTAGAGGATTGTATGTCTGACTAAATTTGTGACCACCCTCCCAAGTAAAGGTGGCTTCCAAAGATTGTGTCTTCCTTTTTTACTTCATCCTTATTCCTTAGCCTCTGTCATCTGGAGACCATTTTTTTGTGGGCTGTGTGTGAAAGGCATGAGAGGCTGCTTGGCTTAAATAATATCGGAGCAATTAGTGTGTCAGAGAAGTTGTTCTTGCTTTTCCCCCCTATATTCCTTTCCTATAATCCCTAAAGTATAAGAAATAATTGACTGAAATCCAATTAATGTTCATTTAGAACACCTGTTTCCAAAATCCTTTGAATAATGTTTTCCTTTTTTTTTCCTTCCTCTTCCCTCTTTGTTTTAAGATGAAATACATTTCCCTATTCAGTTGATCTTAGGAACCCAGAGATTTGCATTTTCTAGACATGAAGAGAACCTGTTGAGAGAGAAGAGATCTGTGAAGATTTAAAAGACCAAAAGAGGCTGGTATATGTATTACAGCAGCAGTAACTTTAATTCTTCCTTTTCCAAATTTTATTCCTTTAAAAAACCAAGTTCAGCAATGCCTTCCCCTACACCTCCACTTTTATTTGCTTTAGACCTTTGCCACAATGATGGAGCAATGGAATGATTTCTGGCTGAACACTCTTGCCACAGCCACCCTGTCAGGATAGGTGCTAAAAGCAGCACATCCTGTATGAAAAAACACCCACCAACCCTGAAAAAGGATTTTCCTGTGCTGTTCCCTGCAGCTCTGAGCACCTTTCCTGCCTGCTAGCTAGGTGTCCTGACCTAGTGTTCTGCAATTCCACTTGAGGACCTGGTGTTCTTTCTTTCCTTTCAACTACTCCCATGCAGAATAAAACAGGACCTGGGCTGAAGAATGCCTGATTTCTAAAGCACGTAACTGCTCACCAGCACCATGGAGAGGTTTGACAGGATTTGTATTTATATATTGATTAGGCACCTGTAAAAATTCCCACCCTGACAGTTTGGATGCAGTGAAGACAATGGTTTAGTGAGATACTTATTACCATAGCCCTGTTTTGAGACTAAACATAATAATTAACTCTAAGCTGTGATTGTGCAAGTATGACCTATTAAACACATTTTGAAATCAAAATATTTTTATAATTTAGGCATGGTGCCACAATCCTCTGATGTTAAACTGAATGAAAGAACCCTTTCTCCTGGTATTTGGAAATCTTTTTGCAATATAGCTGTGTCTATAATGATCCTATTTTGCAGAGAGCAGAGGAACATAAGTGAGGACTTCTAACCCCTCTTCTTCCTTAAAAGTATTAGATTTCTTAGCTGAAAAATTAGACATCAGCAAATATTACTCAATCTTAATTTCTTATGTACTAAGCAATTTCTTATGAATCATGTAATGCATTCCAGGGATCAGCTTGTGTGGATACTGATTAACTGTATCAGAGGGGCTGTCTCATTATATATCTTGAGCCTTTTTCATTAGAGAAAATCTGCAAACAAACCTTGAGTGTTTAGATTATTTTGCACCATGCTGTATGTCTAGCCACAGATACAGAAGATGCCTACTATTTTTAACAGGATTATAGAAAACATGAAAGGGTGCTTCCTTAAACATTGATAGTTGAAGGAAAAATAAAAGATTTTTTTTTAATACAGAATTTGAAAGAAGTGGCAGGAAGAAACCTTTTGCCCCTTAAGAGAGCAGCTGCATATTAAACATCTATATTTTTGAAGCACCTTTAAAAAATTACCCTTAGCATTAGCATTACAGTGTTTTATGAGAAGTCCCTGAAATTCAGAAATAGTTATAAAAAAGGAAAGAATGAATAAGAAATAAATAGCATTATGAATTACTAAGTTACAAATCAGTCTTGAATTATACAAGCTGTTATAGATATCAGCCAGAGGTGGGTGGGGAAGGAGTGTTATATATAGAGTTATATATTTCAAAGATTATCAATTCATTTCATGAAAAAATCTTGTCTCTTTACAAAGCTTTTTAGCATCCCCAATGGTACCTTAAGGTTACTATGAATTGAATTAATATATTGCATGCAGTGAATAATGGTTTCCTACAGAACATATTTGCAGCTATGATCTCTCTTACCCTTCTGTCTTTTGCTGTCTCTTTCTCACTACCTGATTGGTGCACAGTTTTTAGGGTGCTCTTCCTGCTAGTGTTAAAAATGTATATGCTGCTGTCAGTACTGGAGGGAGATCCTGGAGAGATTTATGACAACACCTTCCATGCCTTTATCTGCACACATGAGCAGGAAAAGTGCAAAGCTCCATGCATACAAAACAGACTTCAGAGACCACAAAGAGGCCACCACATCCATCTGTGAACTGCACACGCATGAATGACAGATCCAGGCTGAACATGTTGAAAAGGGTCTACACACTGATGTGCATCTGCTTGAAAGCCACCTCACCAAGGCACATTTCTAGATGTAGGACAAGAGGCACATCACAGGTCTTTACAAGACTATGTACTGATGACAGACTTCAATTTGAACAACTAAAAGCATCCTCTCATAAGAGAGGTGCACATGCTGATACTCCATGGAATGAAATAAAGAAGGGAATAGCCCAATGCTAAAAATATTTGAAAAAAACCCCCAAATAATAAGGGGTCTATCATTTAACAAAATTAAAACATTACTCAAATAACCAGTGGGGGATGTTTGAGATTTAAAATCTATATAGCCAAGACTTAGGTACAGAATTTTTGATTAAAAAAAAATCTTTAAACTGGTTTTCTTTCCATGTTTTCACAGGATTCAAGCTCTTCCAAGTGAAAAGAAGCAAAAGATCTGCCTGGGTATGCTGGTTTGACTCCCTGAGTCAAGTGTATTCTGATTTAAAAAAGAATATTATGGGAAAAGGGCAATTTCTTTTTCTTTTATTAGAGATGGAAGAATTTAAGACACACGCTTCTGTCTCATATAAACAAGGCTGAATACACAAGACTCTGAAGAAAAACCTTTTTGTTTTACAAGTCCTAACCAAACTCCCATTTCCATGGCTGTGTGATACAAAGGGTTAGAGCTTTCCACCTTTGGAGATGCCTGTAGATACATGTGCATATCCTTAAAACAGAGGGAAAAGGTAATTCCCAGCTGCAACTTACTCCCTGCATGGGACACAGGAACAGAGAGGAAGGCAAATCGGAGACTTCATCTCTGCACCATTACCTTTGCAGTTCTGCTGTTCTCACAGTTTGCACACCTACTGCCTTTTCAGAAAGGATTAATGCTCCAGAGCTGGGAGGGAAAGGAAAAGGAAAAGGAAAAGGAAAAGGAAAAGGAAAAGGAAAAGGAAAAGGAAAAGGAAAAGGAAAAGGAAAGGAAAAGGAAAAGGAAAAGGAAAAGGAAAAGGAAAAGGAAAAGGAAAAGGAAAAGGAAAAGGAAAAGGAAATGGCATGTCACTACATTTGTATGAAATATTCTATGTTCACTAGCCAATGAATGAGCTAAAACTGAAATATTTTATGAAAGATTTTTAACAATGAAACACACCAGGCAGCACAAGATATGTCTAATAATCAGGGTGCCAATAGATTAGGGAGTTAATTAGAGAAGGAGATCCTCTTGGGAAGAGCCTGGATAATCAGGATTCTATTGTTTTAATATTGACAATGAAGGAGAGAAAGTTAATGGTAACACAGTTACTTTTATTTAATCCTCTTCTTAAATGTTACTATTTCAGTGCCTGCTATCCAAGTAAAAATTTCTGTATGAATTCAGTCCCAATTCAGCACCTGCAGGTGCAAACCCCAAATAAATTACTGGGGAAGGGGCAGATGCTGACAGGATTGCAGTCTAGAGTCCTCACTCTAAATCCATTTAGTGCTATTAACCATGACTGGGTGTAATAGCTTTGTGTACATTAGCACCAGGATAATTTTCCCTATTTTTCTAAATATCAAATGTGTGTATTCATACACACTATATAAAGAAAACATCAAAAAGAACAAAACAAAATGACTAGCAACATAGTCTATATTTTCAAATGTTGACTAAGGAAAAAGAGGTAGGCAAGGTTTCTTAAAATAAAGCAATATTATTCGTGGACTAAATGGTGCCACCAGAAAAAGTATTTCCTTTTCATACAAACAGATTTTACACACAAAGAGTACATGATTTAAAAAAACATTCAGGAATGTACACTTCCCCTGCATGCAAACAGTAACAGAAACCCGACACAATCAAAAGATAATCATTGAAGTGAATATGTTTGCTGTGTAACAACCCATATTTTATTAAGTTGCCCAACACTTTTGAACCCTGATAAGGAAATGGACCTATTCTGAGGGCAACATAGATATTTGCTGCAGAGATAATTCCTGTTATATACATCTACTCTTGTTTAAATGCAGTATAGAAAGGCAATACGTAAACACAGAGAGGAAACAGAGGCAATGCTGAAAGTGATATTGAACTAGAGAGCCCTCCTTTGTGAAAAGAAATAAAGAAGAAGATTATCTGGAAAGAAGAGAAAGTAGCACCAAAATGTAGTCAGAGCCTGGATGTGCAAGGGAGGGACAGACAGAGAACAAAGTGGGTGTGTGGTGGCTGAGGGAGTCAGGTTGCGCTCAGAGGAGGCAAAGAGATCTGAGGGTAAAAAGCCAATTAATGGATTAAAGGGTAAGTATCCAAGTTCTGAAACAGAGGGGTGATAATATAGGCAGCTAGGGAGAGGATTAGAATAAAGAAGTGATAACAGTATTCAGCTGAGAGGGAAGGCTGTCAAGAACTGAATGGGAAAAGAAGGTAAGACAATGAAAACAAAAAGCTGTCATTTAATCAAGGGCTGTCTGTGATGGTAAGAGCCCAGACACGACGACCAAAAAAAAAAAAACCAAAAAAAATCCAAAACAAAACAAACAAACAAAAAACCAACACAGTTTGGTTTCAGCTTGAAGTGTCCTGAAATCATTGTTAGAGTACAGAGACAGATGGAAGACTTGGCCATGAGTGTGTCAAGTGGGTAACAATGAATTTGGAGCAATTACCAGATACAGATCCTCAGTGCTGTTTCTCTGAACTATTTGCCACTCTAGGAAGTTGCTTGTCCCAAGTGTATTCAGCTGAGGATTTGCAACAAAAATACACTGTGTATTTATGGAGCTGGAAAAGGAAAGGTGGGTTATGCATCTCCTGTGTGGTGTTTCACAGTACCAAAGGATAAAACACTACTTTTATAAGAATTAATAATATCCCAGATCTGTATTGTCTTTCTGTGCAGCCTTAGCTTCCACAGCATCTCTAACACTATCTCAAATGTACTTTGAACTTAGCCCTTTTTGATTAAAATGTTATAGAGGATTTCTAGAGAGGCATAGATGGAGACTGATTTCTTTGGGATTTTTATTTTCAGTCCTCTTTTGCCTCTCTTTCAGTCCTCTTACTGTTTATACTTTACTGACCTGGCAGTATCTTGTTTTCTTCATCTGTGTAATTTATTAATGTTGTGCTGTAATCTATATATTAAATGTGCCAAATCTATAGTGGTATTTTGGAGATAAATAATGACTGTCATGTCCTGTTCCTTCCATTAGAACATTTATGAGGACTTCAGAGTTGTAGAAGTTTAGCAATACTCTGAAGTGACATCAGGAGCATTTTAATACAATCTGAATGAGACAAAAGCTTAGGTCTTTTTAACAGAAACATATTTAAGCAATTATAGCACTATGAGAAAATTTTAACTGAATCCTTTTGATAAAGGAAAAAATATTTAATAAACATAAGTTCTCCCTTGGGTTTGAAATTTTAGATCCTTATAATGCTTCAACCTGCCTTAAAATCCATCTTTTCATGTATCCCTGACTTTTCTCAGTGAATGGAGAAAAATTTTTCTTAGTAGGATTCATATAACCAAGTACAGAATGATTAGAAATGGTGAATGACCATCATGGTTTGATTTTACCTTAAGTTCCTGACATCTATCCTCTACTGATGTCACTGACCCAGGGTAAAAAAAAGCCATAACTTCTCAGGATTACAGCATAGTAACCCAAAGACCATAACTATATTGCTGTGCTTAACAAGCCCAGTCATTGTCTATTAGAATTTATGGAAACCAAATTATTTTCTTCCCTTTTTAAATTTCTTCTGTTTTGTATCAGTAATGTTTGACCAGCCTTTACTCTCACTCAAAATATAAACTTCTACACATCATCATGGATCATTGTCCATTCTCAGCCTCTTCCAGACACAGAATGCTTCTCACTACAAGTTTTTTTTCCTGCCTGTTGATCCTACCACACATTTGAATTGGGCAGGACTGCCTATTCCTCAGTTGGGAACCACAAGTGGGACTGGATTTTGAATGCTAGCATGCTTTCAAGTGTGTTTTTCCTAAAGGAGTGAATTTGATACATAAATTTCCATATTGAAGATTTTAGAGCACACACTCACCCACCTATCACATATACCCTTCACTAACCAGAGGCTATCACAGGAATGGATGAGAGACATTTTTGAGACACAAAGGTCGATTCTCTGCCTGGATTCTTGCACAGCATGTAGTCCTAGTAGTGAGGAGCAAATATCCATTGCACCTTCCCACTCCCAGTCTCTCTCTCACCTTGGAAAAGTTGCAGGATTCTGAACAATTTCTGCATAATCAACTTTACTTCCTCAAGCAAGGACTTACTGCTTTTATTTTTTTTTAAGAATTCTGCTCAAGTGTAACCTTGTGAAGAGTCTGCTAAAGTTCTGGGCTTAATATCAGCCAACATTTGGGCATGGAAAATTATAATATAGGAAAATTTTTCCAAATTAAAATGGATAGGTACAACATTTTATGAGTTTTATCTAAATCCCAGAGTAGGTGGTAAAATGTTTTTTTCCCAGCCTGGCAAAATATTTGCTTCCCAATTTGGAATTTGATGTGGGGTTTTCTGGAAAACTAAAAAGAAAACTAAAGGAAATCTAAGAACAGTTTAGCTGAAATTTTCTCTAGAATAAAATGTGTTAACAATGGTAGAGTGGGGTGATTTTCAATCTCATATTCAGGATAATTTGTAAGAAACTTCATTTAAATACAGAGATCAATCAGAGATTTAATCACAGATTATTTTCTCCTTTAATGTAGAAACAGTTTCCTAAGTCTCAAATAGATCTGAAATATCTAAAATTATTTTAAAAGTTAACTGAAACATAGGGAAAAACTCTGTTAAATTCTTATTGTTTGCTATATCTGTGCTATATGTGATTATAACAACATTTCAATTATTTCTATATATTATGCTTTTGTGAAGAACACAAATAAATACAAACTTTCCTAAAAATAATATTTTGATAATATATAGGGGGATGGAGGGGAGCAGTAGAACAATTACTTCTTTGCAATAGGACACACATCTATTGGCAATATCATTTTTCAATGATAAAAATTAAAAGCAACAATATTTTAAATTTTATATATTGGAAGCTTCTGTTTACAAAACAAAAAAAACCAAAAAAAAAACCCAAAAAAAGAAACAAAAAGAAAAGTGTAATGATTGAAATGCCATCTTTGGGACATTCCAGGTGTGACTCAACTGGAGTTCATCTGCAGTTGAGAGCTTCCAGAGTCTTTGCAGTGACTCTGTGATATAAATGATTAAATAATAATGATTTATCAAAACTGAAGTTCTGAACTTATGTGCCAAGAACTACCCCAACAAACTTAGGCCTGTGAATTGTATTTAATGTAAGATGTTTTTCGGGGTTGCAGTAAGTCAACAGCAATTCCCCAAAGTAATATTATCCAGGCTTAAGCTAATGAATTGAACCATCCTCTCTCAACAACTGTTTTAGCTTAAATTTCAAAAATTTTAGGGCATAAATGTAGAGAATCTGAGTCCCTTTCAACCATTTTACAGAAAACAGCCATGCATCATCTAATGCTAATATTAAAAATCAAAACTGTCCACATTCCTGATGATTGATCACTGATAGATGGCTTACAGTTGTATTATGAAGGCAAAATGCTATGGCATCTTATTCCAGGAGATTATGAAAAGCATCTGGAACTGATGAATCTGAAACTGAGTTTGTGCTGGAAAATCATTCTTTAGAAGGCCACTGAGAAATTACGTATGACCAAGTTTATGCAAATTCCCTATAGCAGGCTGTTGTCTCCATGGAGCCTCACTTCCTTCTAGACTGAAATCATGGGCCACAGACATCTATCTTCTGTCCACTGCCTGAAAGGTGTCTTGATTGACTGGACTTCTAACTTTGACATTACAGTGAAGTCTGTGTAGTTGGGGTCCCCGTTCCCCAGTACACTTACATTGTAAAATAACCATCTAAGAGGCCTGAAAGTACCTGGGTCACAGCTGGGATTGTTTCCCCCTCCACCTCCCCCTTCATGTTTAAGGTAACTCTATATTACACAAGAAGAAATTTTGAAACTTGAATATAGAATAAAAAACACCCCGCTCTCAAGGTAGCTAATGCAGTGTTAAATAGAGAGATGTCTTTGTTAAGAAATCTGGTTTTTCAGGAGAAAAAAGATAAAGAGAAGTTCTCTCTTATTCAGACAAGAGAAGGAACTAGCAGAGTGCCACAGCAAATTACTGGAGAAGTTGAAGAAGGTGGGAATTAGAAGGAAAGGTGTACAGGGGGAAGGGAACTAATTATACAAGACAGAAACTGGTTATAGTCATAGATTTATCCCTTGTCTGGGACTGTTAAAATTTTTCATGGCTTATTCTTGAGGCCCACCTTGTTTAATCAGAAAAGAAATCAGAACTGCTTGATGAAATATGCAGATGATGATGTTGAAGGTATTTTTCAATACAAAGAATTATCATATCATGCAAGAAAAGAGATAGAAGATCCCTAGGACTGGAATAATGGAAATGAGTGACATTTAACTGTACAGAGTGCAAGGTCAATCACTAACAGTGTAGTAAGAATTTTTGCATTAAATTTGGAGCTCATCAGATGGAAACAGCATGGGAAAAAATAAATTTTCATCTTTTGAACAATTAATTTATTAATGAGGAGCATTACAACATGGCTAAGAAAAAAACAACAACCAAAAAAAAAAACCCAAAAACCAAAAAAAAACCACAAAAAGCCAAACCAAACAACTCCAAAACCAAAAACCAAACACTACACTGAAATCCAAAAGGAACTGTTGTGCTTTCTGGACCGTGTTCTCAAACAGAGCATTTTTTTCTTGATATGTTTATTAAAGCAAGAGGGAGGTATTAACAGAGCTGCTGAGAAGAGCTATTATCTTGACCAGAATAGTATGGATCTTCTAAGAGAAAACTAAAAGGCTGACTTTTTTTTAGGTAGCACAATGGAGTCTGAAGAGCAATAACTGGCCTTATTTAGAAAGAAATTCACTTGGGAAGACAAAGCAGCCCCTAATATGAAGGTACAAGAGCAAAGGAAAATACTATGGTCATGAGTAAGCTCAAGTTGGAAGCTGGGAAAAAAAGTAGAGTGAAGTTCTGTGAGGAATTTCCTAATAAGACCAATCTTTCAGAATTGATTTAATATCCTCATTGCTCCTAGGAGCAGAAGTACGGATTATGATTCCAGAAGTGCCTTTGATTAGGAGAAGCCTTCTGAAAGCAGAGTAAGCCTAAGATCTAACACCTTACTGTTTGTGCAGATAATGTTTAAACAGGTTATTTAACAGTTAAAGTTACTTTGAGACATCTGTAATCTGCATGCATGTGGCTGAAATAATAATAAAGTAACTTAAGTCCCAGCATTACCATGTAAGTGAACTTTTTCCCCCTTTGTACATGAGGAATAAAGGAGTGGGGTGTCTCTGTTTCTCTCAGTTAAAATACTAGCAGGACTCAAATGAAGTGGGCAAGGGGAGTAGGTTTTGCTGTGTCTTGGGGCAGCATATCCCAAAAAACATCCAATTGTTGTGAAGCACAATTGATTACATATAACATTAAGGGCAACCAAATGAGACTTGCCTCAAAGAGGCTGTTCAGATAATCCTTGTGAGCTTGATCAAACCACAGCAGGTGTTTTTATCTTGGCTCTTACAACCCCAGGCCCTAATACAAGAATTTGTCTCATAAGACTCTTACAGAGTAAAGATCCAGATCTAGATTGGCTTTGGAAGGTAACATTTCTCAAGGTATTCTTCACCTTTTCATCTGCCAACTTGCAAAAACAATACTGAATGACTAATATTGCAGAAAAACATTTCAAGAATGTGGTCCTGTATTTCCCAATCATGATCCAATTGGCTGAAATGGTTTAAGCCATCCATCAGAGTGGATCTTCTAGCAGATAAAACATTGATAAGCTAATTTAGTGCCAGTCAAACCATTTCTGGAAACTCACTGTCTCATGATGCAAGATGGGCAAAAAGTAAATTAAGACTTTTAGTTTTCATAAGGCCCAGAAGAGGTTCTATTCTTTTGCTTTTGCTGTTTTTCTAGTTTTCATAAAAACTTTTTCCTTCCAAAACATGGAGAGATCTTTCTGACCCCCAAAATCAAAAGCGAAGCCACCACCTGCTGTAGCAGATACTTATGACAGAGTATTACACTTCCCTGGTTAAGACGGTGAGAAGTCAGCAATTGCAAAGCCTCAGGGCACAGGGTATCCAAAATCCTGACAATGTGTCATTTGCCTTGCTAAATAACTCCCACATTTGGACAGAGAGGACAGAATCAGTAAAGGCAGAGTCACAGATTTTGGCACACCTTCAGAGGTACTTATTAGAGTTGCACCATTTCGTTTGCAAAATGACTGTACTTTCTGTCTGGGCATTTAAGAGTCAGAGCAGGAACAGAACCTGACAAGCCAAAAAGAACCCTGAAGTCTTGCTTCAAAATTTGGAGGGACCTGCTGAGTTTTATTCTGCTAAGAGCAACTGAAGATGTCAAATGATGTGTCTTTAGGAGACTGGCTGCTATGTGACCTGGACGTATATGGATCAGCATCCTGCCTGAAGTGCCAGATCAAAATATAAAGGAGGAAGAACAGCAGTCTGTGCTACTCATCTTGTTACCAATCAAAGCAAAATTGCAATTTGTATGAGTTCTGATACATCATTTGCCAGCAGCTAGTAAGTTGCCTAAGTACCTGAAGGAATAAATTTCAACTAAAAAAAGGAAAACTGCCTAATAGGACACCGGGAGAGAGGTGAAATGTAGACTTACACTTCTTAACAGAAATAATAAAGGTGTGGGCAAAGCTGTCAGAGTCACTTCCCACCGCCAGCTAACTGTGAGTGAAGGCACTGATAAAATTGGTGGCAAATCAGATGAAGTATTGGGCTTCATGCAACATAAGCAGTTCCTACAGGAAGCATAGGATATTCTAGAAATGGAAGACAACACAACACAAAAAAAATCTGTATTTTGAAAATTCAAAGCAACTAAACATTTATTTGGTGAAGTAAAGAGGCCCAGGCTTTTTTTTGTCCTCTGCCTTCTCATCACAGAAGGAAATTCAAAAGCAGGTTTCATGAGACTCTCTGTACTTCCCATCCCCTTGAGGATGGAAGTTCAAAGAATGCAAAGAATAGTACAACATTAGAGAAACAGCTTTCACAAGGTTGTGCACAGGACCTTGATCTCTTAACATAGTCACTGAGCTGTAAGACACCCTTTTTCTGAATGGAAGAAAAGGCTGGGTTGGACACCACCCAGATGCTCAAAGCTACTCAGATCTGAGATAGATCTCACAGATTTACCTCTTCTGCCTCTCTTAACAGAATTCAGATCCCCAAGCATCTTCTAAGAGGCTTATCTCTGAGACAAAAAAGACTTCTAGTATGACCATTTGATAAAGGTATAACCTGCCACCATTTATGAAGCAGTTTAAGAAATCCACCAAGGAAATCATGAACAGAATAAAAAGTTTTAAAAATAATAACAAAAGAGTCATAGACAAAAGAAGATTTAAAACAATCCAGAAAAAGCTTTACCTTATAAGTGCAAGACTGAGTAGGACATGGTTTAAACCCAAGGTGCATTTACCACGTAGCCTTATTTTGCCACAGTTTCTGTCCATTGCACAGGCATGGACACAGATGCACCAGATGGGTAATGCCAAAGCAAATGGGCTCATTTACACCCACCACAGAAAAATACATATGGAAAATCACCCACAGGAAAGGCAATCACTTGAATGTCAATGCAATCATATGTACAGTTATATAAAAAGCAATTTTTTTTTTACCCTGTAAATATAGCTAACAAATCCTATGCTGGATGGTAGTAGTGCTAAGACAGAAGTGGTATCATTCCTATCACCTACAGGAGTGATATGTGAGTTGATAAAGCACCTTATACTCAGCGGGAGACAATTTCTACTAATTCAGAGACTGACCTGAGAAATCAGAAAGAATATGTGCTCTTCAAATAAAGAAGGAATCCTTTAGGTTCCCTCATTTGGAAGGAGAGAACAGCCAATAAATAGTACAACAAATTAGAGTGAGATTTTAAAGCTGAGAGAGATGTCAATAAAAGAAAAAGAACAGGAAAGGTCTTTCTGTAATTATGGGCAATATTTTGTGCTATTAAACTTAAATGCATTTGTTCAAGGCAAAACCAAACAGGACTAAATGATTGAAATCTGAGTAAAATCAAAAAAAGTTATAGTTTTCACCACTAGTATCTCTTCTCATAACTAAGCAGACACCAAATTAATCTTCAAAGTCACTCTTAGGTTCACAGAACTAAAGGTATTGATGCTCTTTGCAGATACAAAATATTTTACTTTTTTTAAATATCTGTGGTGGAAGCTTGCAGCTAGTGAACTTTAGAGTCTGTTAATGTAAAAAAAAGCATTGAAGGAATTTCAGGATTTGTCTCTCAATAAATTCCAATTAGTTTAAAACCTTCCACATATGCTGGAAAATGCAACTCTATGACTATCTTTTACCTTGTGTCAAAATAATTTCCCATAATTACTACTTAGGAAGCCTTGGGTCAAATTTTCCTTTCACTTACACCAGTGAAATGAGACTTGAGCTAAGTTTCTTTGCTGTCTCCAAGACAAGAATTTCGCTCCCGGTCTTTTCATTAAGTGCTGTGTTTAAAATAAAAGACAGCATGTCAGATCATATAAACCTAGCTATGTCTGACAGTGCTGTAGTCATTACACAAAAACAGAATCTAGCTTACTATCACAGATGATTGTGAATTTTTAAGCAATATGATCAGAAAGGAATAAATTCACTTCCACCATTACTTCTGTCATCACTAACAGAATACAGGGTTTTTCTACCATCTTTCTACTGTAACTTTAAACAGTCTTTTTTTGCTACATGTGATGTATTAGTTCTCTTAAATGTCCCTGAAAATGTCACAGGATAATGCAGGGGCTGAGAGTCATATGTAAAATTTAGTGCTCTAATTGCCTTATTTCTTTTAAATGGAAAGGAAATAATATTTGAGTGCAATGTAAAATTTATTTATAAAAAAATTATATATATGTATACACCCACATGCTCTTGACAGATTTTTTGAAATGTGGACACACATTTCAAAAAATCTTTGCCCTCAGTTAGAATTTAGTCTTTTCAGTACTAAAATACACTGTTTTATCTGCTTCATCATATAAATTTCTACATGTAAGTTCTCTGAGTTCTCTGCATATATTTGGATGGACCTATGTAAAATTCATGCATAAGGAACACAAATGCTTTGTTTCCATTTGATCTTTTAGGCTTTCATAACCATATACATATACTAGATACAAAAATGCTTTATTTCCTTTTTAGAAAATCCCCCTAATTCCATTGTCATTCTCCATTGTTGCGACAAAATCTCCTTATCCTATTCAGCCACAGATCAAAACTGCATGCACACATTCATACAGATACAGAAACACAGTTAAGCATAAGATAGCTTTGGAAATCAGTGCATTAGGCATCTCCTGCACTGAGCACAGCCAAGTATGTTGTCTATGAAGTTTCACAGTGATGACACTGAAGAAGCTTCAGGAGTTACACTGGAACATCCAGAGTCTCCTCAGCATCCCTGTCCTCAAGGCAGAGGAAAGTTCCCAGCCCAGCCTTTTCTGCCTGGTGCCCTCTCTTTGCTGTCAGCTCCTCATCTTTGTGCTGTCCTGCTGCCCATGGCTTCAGCCTGTGTAGAGCTTGGCTCTGTGGACTGGCTCTCCCTGACCACTGCCTCCAGTGTAAGAGTGAGCCGTAATCATCTCAGCAGAGATGTTAGGTTCAGCCTCTCTTCTCTGCTTAGCCAACTGTTTTCACAAAACTTCTAGGAACCTCAAACTTTTAAGGTTTCCAGATTTTCATCAGAATGTCCAGTGGCTGGACAAACTATTTACCAGCAGGCTAATGGAAAGCATCCTTGGGAAACAAAGCTAAAACCAGAAATACCCACATATTCCAGGAACTGTGTGCATTTCAGGCAGCAATGTTATTCCTGTTTATACTCTTCCTACCTTTCCCTTTGCCAGTGGAGAGTTAATGAGGCAAAATTAGTGCTGCAGCATCATTACAAAGAAAAGCACTTAATTACAGCTACAGATCACAGCTGATCCTTTGCAACTACAAGTCATCATCTTGTAGCCTAGTTCTGCATTTTCCCTACCCCAATTTTTGCTCTTTCCTCCAGACCCTCAGAGCTGCATATCTCACATTATCTCTCTTCTGGTACAAACCTCCCCACACAACTGAAGACCCCGCAGGAACCACCTCATCTTCCTCAGCTGTGTGAGAGTGCAAACAAAAGAGCAGCTGTCCCCCTCAGGTACTCACCACTCATAACAGTGCCATTTCCCAGGAGGTCGTTAAACACCAAATATTTAGGTTAACACTCTACTGAGAATAAAAGGAAAATCCACTCAGGCTAGTCCTCAGTAGAATGAGTAGCTGTTGAGCACTTGATACACCAAGTATCTGCACTGAGAAAAACACTGCATATGAACAGTATAGAAAACTACAACATAACACCTTTCCTCTGCATCATGAAAATGCAGGCACTTACTCTCATTTTTCTGTATGCCCAGCTGTGGGAATGGGCGGAAAGAGGTGGAATGGGTGAGAAGTCTCTTTTCCTTATTTTAACTTCTGTCATGAATAAAGGCAAAAAAGAATATCTGTAAAATCTGTGGGTTTAGTCACAGTCAGGTCTAAAGCACGTTCAGCTTTGCAGAGCATTGAAAATTATGCTCTGTAAGGTTCACACATTACAACTAACCTTAGTTTAAAGATAATAAAAGGTTAGGGAGGAGGCAGAGATGAGGGGCTTTTCCTTCCTAGCTAGGAAACAAAGCAAAAACCAAACACGATGGTTGCAAAAACCTGTATTCCACAACAAGTCCTTAAGACTCCCATGTGCTACATCAGCAGCAGTACATCCTCGATTTTTATTGTAATCTTGTGGCTTTTTATTTGTAACTTATATGAAAAGAATCACATTGATTGGGGCAGATTTAACTCAGTAAAACCTATTCTACTGAGATTGTCTGTGCTAGGTGATTTTATCAAGTTCTCTTTTGGTTTCATTTTCTTCCTCATCCCTATCCCCAGGGGAGATTGCAGCCCAGCTTGCAAAGCAAATTGCCCTAAATTGAGTTCTTTCTCTGCCATATACAGGCCTGCCTTTGGCTCCTGAGCTTGAAAACTTTATGCATTCTTATTTTTCTCCATCTTCCTTAACACCCTCCTTCTCTTTCCAATTAAAATGGAGAAGTTTGCACCGATACCTGCTCCCAATTAAATGAATACTGCATTACCAGCCACACACTCCAGATCTCCTTTACCCTCCCTTCATTAGTCCTATTCCTCTGAGGTTTCCTGGCTGTCTGCCAGGGACTTATGGCAAGAATTCAAAATCTTGTACACTTTATCCCCTCAAAATCATTCTTGAATTTAAGCAGCCTGCTCCTTGGGCCCAGCATGAGAAATGCTGCTAACAGATTCAGAGGGGAGGGGAGAAAAGAAAGAAAATGATTTATTTAAAAGGTTAAAAAGCTTCCATAAAAGAAGCTAAGCTAAAAGAGGTTAAACTTCCGGGCTAATTGGCTTCCATTTCCTTTTAAAAATTCTTTCTGGAAGACAACAAATGACAGGAAGGTGTTCCTGTTTTATTTAAGCGTATTCATGCCTACAGAAAACGCATCATTCTCTTAACACCTCAGGCATGTTCACTACTGCTCACTCAAATTATACACCCAGCACAGAAAAAAAAGCTAAGCAGTCAGAGCTTAAGCAGCTGGGTTGTTGGGGGGTTTTAGGCCTTTTTTAAAAAAAAATCACCATCTAATTTTCCAACAAATGTGAGCACTGCAGTACCATGGCATCAGCCACTCTCATCTGACACTTTAAATAACTAACATCATGTCAAGCTGTCAGTAACAATAGCCACATTGGCAAGTCTGAAAAAGCAGAGGGAAGCACTGCATCCTCACATTACTACTTAAAACTATATAAACTCTCCTCATAGACCATGCAACTTTCCTGCCTTTATTGAACACTAATTTTTCAAATGCATAATGTAGTGGATGAAGGCCCTTTTGTGGAACTATGGTTTTGTCTCATGAGCTGATTTGAAGCAGTCATTTAAAGCCTTTAATGCAAAATATTGATATTAATGGTCTGATGCTCCATGACTGCTTGTCTCCAAATCACACTCACAAGGTCTCCTTACCTGTACACTAGAAGAAGCTTTTGTCTTTTCAAATGCTTCAATATTTTTGTAGCACTGTAGTAGTCTTCACAAGAGAGATTTTTAGCAACCTATAAATTGATTTACCCTCTCTAGTAAAGCCAGGTAAAACATGGGGTCTGCAGTACTGAATTCTTGCCTTCTCTTAGCTGGCCATTTCTCGCAAGCCACGGTTTCCCAGGTAATACTGAATTGGTGAGAGAGTTTGTAGGAGTTAAGGGGTGCATGTGTGTGTAGGTGTGTGGTGGCTAAAAGTCTGCTTTGAAGGATTTTTGTGACTTGAAGGCTTTTCATTTTCTCATCTCTTCATTTCTCAGCCATTATTTCTTGATGCAGGATGATTCCTGCCTAAAGAAAGCAACCTCCTTGGAAATTTTTTTTTAAATTGAAGGAGAAGAAACATCTATTATTTGTGAAAGCCACTTCTGGTCTTGTTTTTTCCTTTGTATTAAAGGCCCCTTTACTAATTACTGCTTCTCATTCCCATTTACAGATGGAAACAGAAAAGGGTATTATAACTGAGATCTGGTTGTAAAAATACCACATTGTAAATTATACAACATTTAAGTGTTCCAAATCTTTCTGTAATATCTTATGGCATTTACTCAAGCCATGTCCAGAAGCAAGTGACAACATTCACCCCTTCCCTTGCAGACAGGTAACAAACAGCAATCTGTGCAGGATCAGAACCAACACACACTATTTTTAGAGCCAACAAAAGGAAAAAGAAAAGTAACAACTGTGCAAAAATAGACAGTGCATATATAGCACTCCAAACCATCTAAACAATACCTTCTATCAAGTTAATAGAATACACTCTGAGAATTCAGTTTATTAAAACACCATAAAATAACAATTATTAAATTAATTACAGTAAATCTAATATATCTATACTAGAAAGTCTCAGAAAGGAACAACCAATATCTGAGTGCTAGAATACTATTGGGCTACATTCAATATTACTAATAGCCTCTGCCCAGGAAAGGCCACAGATAATACAAGCCAAGGACTGTACTAAAGAGCTGCAGGTTAAATAATTCATGGATAAGTAGCATGGGTATATTGTACTACAGTACTTTGTGGATATTTGTGTGACCTGCAAGCATCACCAAGCTACAGATGTTATGTAAAGTGTAGTACAAACAAAGCAGTAATGTTGTATTCAACAATCATGCTAATTTAAAGATGGGCCTTCAAAAATATTCAGGTCAGGATTTAAATCTTGGGGTCTTTGTTGTTCATTTTCAACAGATTCTGTCACTATCTAAGAAAAAATATAATCCTCAAAAAATATCTGTCACTCTGGCATTTTTAAATTTGATGCCATCCATCAGCAAGCAACAAGAGCATGACCAGGAGGAAATGTCAGTCTTTAAAAGTTAGCTGCCAAACTGAGATAATTTTTATGTTTCTGATTCTTGGAGTGAAATCAAAAATCTGTTATTCAGTTCCCAGGTTCCTTAAGCAGTACATGGGGAAAATGGGGTATTTTAGAAGCCAGTGAGGCCCTGAGCTGTGAGCTACCTAAAATTATTATATTCTACAAGCAGTCACCTACAATGCATTTAAGGAGAAAAGAGCAGCCCTTTACCTATATTCTCCACCCTCCTAATTCAGGAACTCAAGCAGTACCTCTGTCTGTAAGCGACCAGAACCTTGAAATTTATTGCTGTGTTCTCACTCCTCAGACTGGAGGCATCTGTCTTTGACACAACAAATCTCAGTTTTGGCAGTTCCAACAGCAAGAGTGGAGAGCACTATTTCCTTCCAGAGTAGCCTTGCATCTACCAGTGTAAAAGATAGATTTTGAACAGTGAAAACTTGAACCTGCTCAACTAAAGAAAGGAACTAAGCCCAAGCTTAAAGATTAAATACTTTTTTTAAAACATGCCATTTTATAAAACAGTAAATTTTCCTTCTATTGGTCTATTTTAGGAGTTTGATACTAATTCAAAAGTCACATTTTGATAGAAGCATACAGGAGTTACCATGTGTGAGGTACATTTTCAAACTGGCAAGTGAGTTTCTTAAAATTATACACTGAACCCAATTGTTCCTGAACATCACCTGGCTTGCATCTGGTGCAGACTCCCAGTTTCAACATGGTCAATATTGGGATGGCCCTGAAAAAGCTCACCAGTGCAATTCCATGTAGCCAGGACATTTTAACTTAAATAAGAAGCCCAAATTGTCTTACTTTATCCAGCAGTCAGGTGGCAGCTAACTGCAGATTTTCACTTTTAGATTTGGGTGTTTAAATTCACTTCAGACCTGGGTATCTAAATAACTTCTGTCTTTTTTGAATCTGTACTGGTTTTACGAAAAGTTTTCCAGTTTCCTAGATAAGATCAGACTACAGCTGAAATCTAAATTTTCCAGATCAAAATCTTTGTCACAGCTGTTAGCTTCTCACATCAGGTTCTATTTTTATGAACAAACCTAATTTCTGACTCAGGAAAACATACATATATTTCAGATAGGAAGCACTTCCTGCAGTGTACTAAAAACTGAATTTAAAAAGTTGGATTGAGAGAAGACAGACCACTGCCCTGCCTTGCCAATATTTATTGAGAAAAAATGTTACTTAAATTCTTTTCTTGAATGAAGTAAACAAATTTTTCCTTACTCTGGGAAAATCATCATCATCATAGATTTTCCAAGTCACATACAATATGGGTATCTGCAATCCTGGTAAAAAGATACCATACAAAAAAAAGGCATCTCCATCCCAACTCAGAGATCTCTGACTTTCTATTTTGAGAAATGTTTATGTTTGAAGGCTAGATGACTATATTTACAATGCTCTTTTAAGGAACAATAGAACTAGTATTTCTATGAATTCCCACTCTGACATACTTTTTCCAATGTTTTTTGCACCGTATGTTTGGTTTGCTACTTGTCTCAATCTGCAAAATGCCCTGAATATACTCTTAGAGACACCTCTCAAATGTTAATTAATAAAATATGCTTAATAGTTCTAGATTTTGTTGGCAACTTCAAAGGGAACAATGAAATCAGATCCACCCTACTCTCATCAGACCCTATCAACAGTGGAAAGAGTAATTACTTGTTGATCATGACATAGTAAATCTCTAGCACCATGGAGGTATTCATCCAACAGTTCTGAAACAATCTCCCTTCCCCTACACATGCTCCCTTTTTACAGCTACAAAAAGATCAGCTAGAATACGTGAGGCCATGAAAAAATTGTAAATAATTACAATACATTAGAACTATTAAAAAAAAAGCAGTAAAAAGAAAATATCTACTACAGAATTGAGAGTACAGTGTGAGTGCATCAACAATTTAATCTTTAAAAAGCATGGCAACTTCCTCTGCATCACAAAGTTCTAGATATAAAATGTTAATTATAATCCAGTGTTCTAATTATTATTTTTAGGCTAGAATCTCTTTCCCTCAACACCGTGTTTCCCAACATATCTACTATTTGAAGGAGGATCTAGAGAGAGGAAAGTTTGAGAGACAGGAGGATCTAGAGAAAGAACCCTTTGACATGGTCCTCCAGAACATCCTTTTCCGTAAATTGATGACAGATGGATTTGATGAGTGAACTGTTAGATGTATAAGAAAGTGGTTGGACAGACACATTCATAGCGTTGTGATCAGTGGGATCATTGATCCTACTGGAATCATCAAGAGACCAAATGGAATCATTGAGAAGTGGTGTCCCTCAAAAGTCCATATTGGGATGAGTGATATTTTATATCTTCATTAATAGCATAGAAGGATCAAGTGCACCCTCCACAAATTTGCAGATGACACCAATTCAGTGGTGTGTCTGACACACCTGAAAGGTGGGATACAAACCAGAGGGACCTGAACAAGGTCAAGAAATGGGTTCATGTGAAACCCATGAGGTTTAACAAGACCAAGCACAGGGTGCTCCACCTGGGTCAGGGCAAACCCTGGTATTAAAACAGGCTGGGGGATGGACAGATCAGAGCAACCCTGCTGAGAAGGACTTGAGGGTGATGGGGGATGAGAGGCTGGACGTGACCTGGCAATGTGCACTCACAGCCTGAGAAGCCAAGCGTGTCCTGAGCTGTATCCAGAGCAGTGTGGCCAGCAGGGAAAGGGAGAGGGTTCTGCCCCTCTGCTCCACTCTGAGACTTCACCTGGAGTGCTGCATCCAGCTCTGGGCTCTCCAGCACAGAGGGGAACTCAGCCTGTTGGGGTGAGTCCAAAGGAGAACCATGATGGTGATTAGAAGGATAGAGCACCTCTCCTATCAGGAAAGGCTGAGAGAATTGGGT
This sequence comes from Molothrus ater, assembly GCF_012460135.2. Taxonomy (NCBI): domain Eukaryota; kingdom Metazoa; phylum Chordata; class Aves; order Passeriformes; family Icteridae; genus Molothrus; species Molothrus ater. The sequence goes on along the minus strand of NC_050480.2, from coordinate 103,470,714 downwards.
CTGTTCAGCCTGGGAAAGAGAAGGCTTTGAGACCTCATGGCAACCTTCCAGTACCTGAAGGAAGCCCATAAGGAAAATGGAGAGGGACATTTTACAAGGACATGTAGTGACAGGACAAGGGAGAATAGCTTCAAAGTGAAAAAGGGTAGGTCTAGATTAAATATTAGGAAAAAATTCTTCTCTGTCAGAGTGGTGAGGCACTGGAAGAGATTTCCCAAAGAAGCTGTGGATACCCCATCTCTGGAAGTACTCAAGGTCAGGGTGGATGAAGCTGTGAGCAATCTGGTCTAGTGGACAGTATCTTTGCTCAAGGCAGAGGTATGGAAAACATCAGGTTTTCTAGTAAAGCTTCTTAATTTCACATGCTAGCTAATAACTAATGTTTCTTTGACTCTGAGAAATGCAATTACAGATGTCTGTCTAATATAAATTAGTAAAAATGGATGCAGTTCTGTAAGACATTTCTGTATGTATTAAGTTCATATGAACTTCCTTAGAAGTCTGAAGGTGCTTTTCATTTCCTAATTTGATAATTAATCATTATTATGACTATTTTTAACATCCCTGGGGAGAAAAACACACTTCATAGTACTAAAAATATGACATTTCTGCTACAACTCTTATGTTCCTTTCAGAAAGGAAAACTGAGGCATACAGTGACTAACTTGTTCATGGTCTGCAGCACCAACAGGATTGAAATTTCAGGGTTTTGACACTCTGTACCTCAGTAACCAGTATCCTTCTTATGATACATTTTCTATCATAGAAGGTATTGAGAATATTCAGACATGGCATTAAGTGCTGAAACATAAAAAACAAGGAACAACAAAGTAGCACCACAGGAATACATAATAAACTATGTGACTGTGCAATGTTAAAAACATTAAACTTCTCTGATTCTCATAATTCCATCCCCAGGTGTAAAACTCATGGTGCTACTTGCCTCTTGAACCTGAACCACTGGACACACTTAAAGCACACAATGTCTCTTGGTTTTACTTGTGCACTGTGTTCTGAAGTGAAGGGCTACACAGATAAGACACAGCATGCAGCGTGGGCAAAGCAGCTCTGCCTAGGAAAATCCAGTCCAGGTGCCAACACCACACTACAATGCCAGGACATACAATGCAGCCAGGTGATTATTAACTTGGCCTTTTAATTTTCTGAAGAGTGTGAGAGCAAAAGTGAGAAATCAGTGGCAGACCTGTGGCCCTCCCAAGGCATAAGAAAAGTGCTAGAGATGGATTGCAAGTGTTTCTGGACAAAGTGCGAAGGCCTGGGCTTGCTGGGCACAGATAAGTGCATGTTTTCTGACTACTAAAAGTCTGGGATCAGACTTTTACTTGTCAGCTCTCACTCCACTTACCTACTTATTATTAAAAATTATTTATTTCAAATAAGAAATCTGGAAAATTAGCTTAAATCTGTATTTATGGCTTAAGAGTAAGATGCTAATATAATACAAAGAGAGGCAAGTTATCTGGTCAGTGATACTTTTGTTCTAAGAGAGACAAAACCTCCTCACTTGTGCTGATATCTTCTCATCACTGGACAGCAGCAAGTTGCTGCCAGCCACAACTCAGGAAAAGCTGTCACTTCACAAACAGACAGCAATCCAAGTTGCTCTGTACAGGGCAACATATTCCAGTACCATCTCCTGCTGAACTGGAAAGCATTTTTGCACAGAAGTGAGATAGCACCACTGATCATCTGACTGCTGGACTTCTTGGGGAACTAACGCTAACATAAGTAAAATTAAACCAGAACCAAAACAAGCTTGATGGTTCTCTAAATTGAATTACCTCAATTCAAGTTTCAGCAAGCACCAGCCCTTTCAACAACAAAAGGAGGCAGAGGCCACCTTGCCACAAGGAAAAACTGTGGCAGTGCAGGAACAAAATTCTTCTGCTGAGAGCTTTTAGCCTTGCTTAGCTGCTTGCATAAGTGCAGCCAATGGCTTGTACCTCTCTTGTTTGTCTCTCATTGTTGGTTCACTTCCTTCAGCTCTCATAAAAGTTCTTTTATATGTAAGTCCTCAGTAATCAAGACAAGTTAAGAGGTACACATTAACTTTTAGTGGCTCCATTGGATTTTTCTCTTGAAAATGTTATGGACCTTGAGTACCTTCAGCACTGTCTACAATACACTAAAAACATTTCCATTTATTCTTTTAATTACTACATGCAATTTAGTGCCTCATTTTTTTTTTTTTTTTTACTACTGTAAGTCTAAAAGACTTGTTCTCCCTTCAATTAAATAATTATAAACCCGGAGTAATTCCCTGAAATCAGTGAATTTTGTTGGTATAAAAACTGGAGGCAGTTATGTAATGAATTCAAAAGAGTTTTATGTGTGAATTTTCATGATGATAAGTAAACCTGAATTCAAAATAGGAACTCATCATGAAAATATTTCATGGTAGGATTTTATACTCTCTGGTGTATTCATAGTGTTCCAATTACTACTTGAATAATCTATACAGGTATTTTAATCAAATTTTGAAGTAAAGAAATACATAGCTCCAGAATCAGCACTGGTCTAGATAGTCCATTTCAAAATCTTCCGTTGTTATAAAAATAATTTTAATAATTTCTAGCTTTTCTAGAAGACAGGAATGTAAAAAAATATTGAAACAATGCAGATATATCATAAGGGAACTTTGGGATGTAATTATCTTTGATCATTTTTCAATGACTTACTAACCATAGAAGATGACTCACAATAGCCTCTGAGGTTACACACAGCTTTGAAAGACTGGTAAGATCATGGAAAATGGCAAGGAAGAGAACACGGGTATGTTTTTCCTTAAGTGGTTCCTCATTTTACTAATTTGAACTTCTTGAAGATTTACATGACTTGTTCATTGGGGGAGAAAAGAGCTCAGGGCTAACCACAGTTTATCAAACCACCTCTGCAAACATCTCTAAACAGAAGATCTGTTTCAAGTCAAAAAGCAGAGCACAAATTTATTTCTTTTGACATGACTTTAGACTATGGCAGTGAAGCAGGAGCAAAATGAAAAACTTTTGCATAACTCCCTGCAGAGCCCATTTCTGAGATGCAGGATGGCATTTCAAAAACTCATCCAAATTCAGAAGATGGGAAGCCTTGATCAGCTTTTACCATACCACCAGATGTTGCTGCAGAATTTGCAAAAGCAACAGGATCACAACATGTATGATAAGTTAGCTACCAACAAAAAGTTCAGACATCTATCTGTACTACCAGAAAAATTAAATGTCCATGAAATAAAATACAGAAAGTAATTTATTATAAAAATTAGTAGTTGACTGGACTAGTTTTGTTATTTCACAATACGTCATTTGTAGTTAAAAAAGAGGTGAAAAGCAATAAAATACTTACAATTATAGATAAATCACGTAGCAATAACCCCATATGAAACTCTTATCAACTACACTTCCTAACTTCTGCTCCCCAGATAGCAGTACAACTTTATTTGCTTTGAAAACAACACATGCATGGTGGCAAGGAGTGATGAATCACTCATATCCTCCATACTTCAGTGACCTGACCAACCCTCTCCAGCAAAGTGAAATTATGGTCACACATCTTTAGATCATGCCTCAATAACAATTATATTCTAATGCATTTCTTGACTCTTCTGCTATAATAAAGGGGGAGGGCGCTTGGGGGGTTTTGTTTGTGTATTTTTTAACAAGTGCTTCCTCACATAGGTGAATTAAAGCATCCATAAAACAAGTCATTAAATGACCAATACAACATCAATTTTCACAGGGAGCTGTGACAAACTCACAGACAGAATAAACAAAAACATTAGCTTCTCCCAGTCATTAATATGTCACAAAAGTAAGGAATAAATTCTCCCACTCTACAAAATTAAATCAATATAGATTTGCCTATCAGTATAGAAATGCCCATGTGGAACCCTAAACAATGTTTAGCCAGCGTATCAATGACTATGCAATCTTGACATCTAAATGTCTAAAACTGAGCTAATCCTAAAGGAAACACCAAGCAAGTAGATGAGTCTGTAAAATCTCTGTTTGGGAGGGCTGGATTATGTCTTTCCTTACAGGCAGCAAGCACTGCTTGAGTTAAATAATACTCATCTTGGTTTGGGATGGTGAATTCAAATGGCATTATTACCCAGAGTACTTAAATAATTCCCCTCAGGAAATGCCTGCCTCCCTCTGTTGGCAATAGAGTGAACTTTGGAAAGCTAGGCTCCTAGCCTAGAAACATCAAAGTATTCTGTATTTACAGATTTTCAAATCAAAGCAAATTTTGGTTCAGTATAACATTTCACTTCTCAAATGTAACTGCTGAAAGAGAACTCATAAAAGAAATATCTCTGTTAAATCAATTTTTCCTATTTTATTTTGTAAGGAATTAAAATTGATGATCCATTTGCAGTTCAGATGCAGTGATGTGGAAAGCTTCCAGTTTTTTCCTCAGCCTTACTGAACTGAAATATGACTTAATGCAATGCAGTACCCTCCTCATTATTTTATCAGTTACAGATTGAAACATGGTCCTCCACAAAAAGAACATTTCAGACAGGTAGCATGATTTGGGATCTGTGCTTTTAAGTGGTTTAGCTTTGAACACAGTTTTGTTGTACAGATTATTTACAATAACTGAGTAATATAATGCCCAGTGCTTTGAGACCCTTGTTGAGCACCATAAAATAAATAGAAATTGCAAAACAAAAGTAAATGCTAGTGGAAGAGCGCACAACTGGAGAATTGAAAATCTCTGGTACACAATTTGAAATAGTTCCAGAGAAGAGAATACTTATTACTGAGTTAAAACTGTGTCAAGAAGGTCCAGTTTTTGACAGGTCACTGAATGAAAACAACTGACAAAGAGAATCAGATTGTCTCATTCTGCATTTGCAATCAATGTCAATTGCCCATGTCAGAGAATACCGTCAAAAAATAACCCTATTACTGACAACAGCAGATTTTAATGCATTTCATGTGCTCAGTAATTTTCAGCTAGCTCAGATAAAAGATGTCAACTATGAAACTACATTGCAAAAATTTGAGTACTGTTCTGTCTTCTGAGGGGGATATGTTAAATAGAAAGTTACCTAAAGAAAGTGTAAAGAATTTTTACTTTATTTAGATGTTGTCAGTCTTAACTTGTGCAGTCTGTGATAAAGACCAGATTGTTAATAAAATTTGGCCGGGGGAAGAAATTATGGAACAGGACCTCAAAGGCTAGTTTTAGGCTAGGAATTACAGGGACCAGGGACCATTTTCTGGTCCTATGGTCAAATGGCACGGTGTGACTTGCATCCATACAGCTTCTCTACTTTATCTCTAAAACCAGACTGGCCACATGCAGACTGTCTACTGAGAACAGAGCTTGACTCAGGCTACTCACCCTTCTACAGGTGGGGTTAAACTCTGACAGAGACCTCGCTCACCATTTAACACTAGGAATGAGCAAAGGGGAGCTTTCAGGTCCATGCCCCAACCCTGTGTGTCTTACCAGGATAGATGGGAGACATGGATTAACCTGATATCATAAGCAGAATGTGCTAAGCAGCAGGAATCACATTCCCTCAAGAATAATGCTTATGGAAATGGACAGTATCTTAAAGTATAAATAAGACTGAAAATCCAGACTACAGAAGAGATACCTAAGGGCATAATAGCACAAAATCAAAGCCACTTCTGTCAAGACCACAGACTTACACAGTCTATGAAAAATAGCACAATATCTGTCAGATGAAAAAAGATTAAAGACATGCACTCATTAATATCAGTGTATGAAAGTTTGCAGACACCAGTCAAATATGCATAGCACAGCCAGAGAGAGGCTAACTGCAGCATGACTTCCTTGGATGTTTTTTTTTCTGGCAGTATTGCCCATCATCAGAAGATAAATAGACTGTCAACCTGAAAGTAAATGGGACATTTATTAACTTTAAGCTGAGCATTAGAGCAATGAGTCAGTGGGATGTCAAAGACAGTGTTACCAACATTAAAAGAAAAGAATGAGGTAATAAAATACAATTAAAAATATCTGCTAAACAGAGGTAAAGGTAGACAGTAAACTGCTAGAGAAAAAAATTGCAGCAGTAATTTGCAGACACAAAGCCTTCTCTTCATCGAAAGCATGACACTATTGACGGGTCAAAGAGTCAAAACAAACACAGGGAAGTTTGAAGACTTCTCAGCAATGCAATGAGAAGCTCTGAAGAACAGAGAGCAGCTGAAAATCTAACAAGTCCACTGTTCATGTTCCTATAAAAGCTCGACTTAGGCAGAAGGAACCAAATTAACTAAAAGAACAGGCTGCAAGCACTCTTTGGGAAAACAAAGGAGGATGCGTTTTGTTTCCTTAAATTTAAATACATGAAATAGTAAAATGTCTGCTCCCAGGCATTATTGTTTCATTTCATTTACTCTATTTTTTTAATAGAAGACCAGGTTATTGAACTAAAATCTTAAACTCACTGCTGTGCAGAGGTGCAGACCCAAGGCAACTCAGTATCAAAGTGCAAAATAAGCTGATCACAGATTGGTCAAAGGAGTGATCTGGCAAAATTCTCATAAATCAATATGGTCAGATTGTAAATCAGCATTTTACTTTGGCCACTGAAAAAAGCTTAGTCTACTGCAAAGAAATTGGGTTTATGTGTAGCCCATGACAAAAAGATTCATGTCTTTATTTACAGAAGACCAGTTTCAACTGTAAACAGTGCAGCACAGAACCAAGGTCAGCTTAGCAAAGCACCACCCTGAAAGTATGACTACTATTTTTAAATTAAAAACTGATGATTTGCAAACTAATTACAAGCTGAGGGAAACTTGGTTGCTGCATTAATATTTTCTAGAGCATTTGATAAAACTTCATTTGAATGATATCCAAACCTTGAGTTACTATCAAACTGTTTTTTAAACTGTCCCACCACAGAAAGAAAATGTAGGGTGCAGCAGTTCAGGATGATGATATGATTATTACTGATACAGTGTAGTTACAACAGCACTTTCCAAGCCCCAAAACAAAATCAAGCCCTGAATAAATACAGGAACTTCAAATTATCCAAATGAAGAGTTGCCAAAGTTACTGAAGAAATATTTTAAAAAGGATAACTGAAAGATAAATCAAAGGACAGAAAAATCTCAGAGACAGACTAGACACATTTGATATTGCTCCTGAATAGTGCCATTGGAGAATTTATCTGTGCTTTGTTACATGTGCAAAAATACAGGCTCAGACAGTCCACAGAAACCTATATGGTGGGACAGAATAAATTGTCCCCTGGAGTAAAATAGTCCTTTATTTACTTAAACTGACTAGGGGGATGTATGTATTAATTCTAGACTATGATGTAAATTTTCCTGAGATAGCATTACTAGATTCCATTGCAGTTGAACAGGTGATTATGCGAATGTATTTTTGCTAGACATAGAATATCTGACACAGTGTTTCACACTGGGCCACAATTTACTAGGGAGGATTTGCAACAATTTGCAGTGGAGTGTATGACCAGAGTGATGATCTTTAAAAGGCTATTGTAGAACAATCTGGATCTAAGGAACATGAACACACTTATTTTAAGCCTCGTTAAGTCTGCCCATTCCCTTCAGATTCTGTTATCTTAACAATAACAAGAAAATTATGGTTTCTTAAGAGAGTTAAGTATCCCTAGCCAAAATTTACTTTCTCATGGAAAAGTCAGCAGTAACTCCTTTGCTTGTTTAAGAGCCAAAGAAATACCCCTGTACCCTAGGTATGGCAAGAGACTACACAATTCTTCTTGTGCAGAGCACTGTTTAAGAAGCTGCCATTAATTATCAGGGCCCCTATAGAACAAACAGAATGATGGGGATGACATAGAGAAAAGGTAGATTCATTAATGAAATTCCCCTGTGTCATGGTTATCAGGGCAGTTACCACCTGCTTGTTCTCTTTCTGGCTTGCTTGATTTTACCCCTCTGAGCATCTACCTATTCTGGCACAAGGTTAATAATTGTTCCACTTTTAAACTAATGCTGAGCAACACAATCTCTCTAGAAATTGTATTAAAACAGTGGGGAGGCTGAATTTTGGATACCTGATCCTGTCAATACTCCATGATCATTAGCACCAAATGACTTGACTGACTTTTGAAAACAAGATATAGTCTTATTTTTATGCTTATCTCCTATGTAAAGGCTTCCCCTTAATACAACAGAGGCAAGATAAAATTATGCATTGTCATCTACCAAAGCTGTCTGTATTAGCTCAGCTTCCCTAAAAAAAAAGGTTTTCAAAAAGAAAGTCTTATTTATCTCTTTTTTCAAATCCTCCATGTTTCTTTTCACTTAAGCACTTATTTATACATCAAACTAAGGACTCAGAACCCATAAAGATAGGTGGATTGGTGAAATATTTATCAAAAGCTTCTGGTTTCTTGGTTGCTTAAGAAGGAGACCAAATGGAACAGGCAACAGACAAACCTCAGTTTAGAACTCCATGGTTGTGTTTGTGCATCACTTGTGCTCAAGTTTAAAATACTGTGTGAGGGTGGAGCATGATGTCCCCCAACCTGGCAAGTAGCCTGTTAAGCTGGACACCCTCCTGTGAGGTAAAATGTTTCCAATTTTCTGTCAGCAGAAAAGGGAAAAAACCAGATCTACTTCATGTGTGTAAGTTGTAGTTACTAGGCTGTTACGAAAAAGGTGGATAGCAACACCATGGCTACTACCACCATGTTTTTTTAAGTAGAAGCAGACAATTGTTGTTCCCTCTTCATGTTTGTGCTTTGGACATACCTGTAAGACCTAAGCCAGCAGATACCTTGCAGGTTTAGTAATGAATTTTCATAAACTTCACTAAAGTAATATCCATCTACCTTGCTATTCATGGGAAAATAGAGAATCAGAAAACTTATGTCATGTGTTTGACCTGCCAAAGTTATCATGAGAAGTTATTAAACCTGGCACAGGAGGCACAACCTGACTGGTTGAATGCAGGCACTTCCAGAGTTTAGCTGTTCTGAGAGGAAATCTCTGAACTGTCCTGAGGCTTGGATTTTGGAAGAGTGCACCCTCTAGTACAGAAGTGCCAGAACCTCTTGGGTTTGGTACAATAACTTAGAAAATGAATGAAGGATGAAAACAAAAAAAAAACCCTTAATTTTTAAACTTGAGAACTACAGGGACATGATCAGGATGCCATATAGATGCCATATCCATAGCCAGGGCTTCACGAGGCTAGTGAGAATAAAAGGGTTTATTTAATTTGGATTAGAATTGGTAGGTAAAGAAGCAATAATGGAAAATTTTATTCTGACCAATTGGTGTGATCCACTTATAATGGATGCTTCTCCTGAAGCTGAGGTGCAAACAAGACCACATGCTGAAATCAATAGTTCACATTTTATTTAACAGTAAATGAGAGGTAGAGAGATAGAAGGAAAAAGTAGAGAAGAGGGGTGGAAGAAAAAGAAAGAGAGTAAGAGAGGAAGAGAGAGAGAAATTAAGCAATAGATATGTCTCCCTGTGGATTCCTGCAGTGTCCCACTGGTCCTTCTTCACCCTGGCCTTCAGTGGGGAGGGGTCCCAGAGTGGCTCCTCTGGAGGTCCCACTTCTACACTGTCCAGCCCTGGCTATGCACAGGGTGTGGGGGCTGTTCCCATAGTGAGAGGTGGGCTCTGCATAAGCACTCACTGCCTGTCCCACAGTTTGCCATGGGGGGAATTTTTGTCTGGATGTCTTATCCAGATCTGCCTCACCAGGCCTGGAATGAGCATCCTCCTGTTGCTGTCTGCACTGATCTCAAGTTCTGCCTTGGTGGCTTATCTTATGGGGACAGTGTTTTGGGACATGCAACTGCATCCTTACACCAGTCTCTCTTCTTTTTCCAGAAAAACAGAAAACCTGAAATATTCTGATTTTCTTAAGGCTAAAAATAAGTATTTTGCGCTAAGGTTGTCTAGCTCTTTTGTATATACTTCATTTTAAATGAAAAGCGTATGCTAGAAATAGAAAATATAAATGCTTCATTTTTAAATGCCAAAAGTAGCCAATATTTCCACAGCACAGATTTCAAAAATAAATACCTGATTTTTTTTTTTGACTGCTCATATTTGGCTTTTTTTTTTTCACCTGAGACTATGTAACATATTCTTCCTTTTAAAATAGAAATCTTACCAAAACCTCAACTTTTTGAGCAAATTATTATTTGAAAGAGCCTTTTTCTTGGATCTACCAAGAAAAAGGGACCATTCCACTGCTACCACAAGATTGTCTTTGTAGTACTGTAGCTGCTAACAATAAACTCACTTTTTGTACTAAAAGTCTTAAGGGAGCTATTGCAATGAAGAACCAAAACAGCAGATGTTACCCAATGCAAGTACTGGTAAGTATCAACTGAAAAATAACACACAAAAGAGAGCACAAGCACTTAAGCATTAGGAGATACAAATAAGCACAAAAGTGTATGCTATTTTCAAGAAAATATGGTACCCAAAGGCACTAATAAACTCTATGGACTAAGTAATGTATTTAGCAGTGTAAAAAGAAAGCCTTTAGCAACTTACAGGAGTACAAAAGAGCATCAAAACTCACTAGCTCTTTTTTCCTTCCACTAAATAACAAAACTGATTTTAAAATAATTAAAAAGAAAATTTTAGTCTGATGACACATAGTACAATTTTAAAAAAATTAATTGGTGACAGAGAGTAAGGAAAAATTTTAATTTTTTTAAATGAGAAAGAGCTAATGTTCTCCTTATGCTACTGAAAAAGTTTTAGCACAGTAATAAACGTATTGTTGCTATCTAATGGCTCCAATTCATGCTCAAATTACATTCTTGGAGAACTGCGAGGCAAAAATCAAAATTAGATTTGCATGTTTTTTAGAAGTTCTATTACACTGAAATTTTGGGTAGAGGAACAATTACTGTAATGACATTTCCTTGGTAGAAGAACTGTAAACTGGAAAAAAAAAAAAGAAAGAAACAAAAATTAGGATTAATTTAAATTTTGAGACTCATTGTTTTCAGCAAAAACCAGCTATGACAAAAATCAGAAACCTAGAAGATGGATCTTCTTCTGGCATATGACTGATGCAGTTCCATAGACTTCATGTTGAATTTCTACTTTCTAGATGATCCTTGTCCAGGATGTGAAACAGATGTAATGTATTTGGAATTTTGCACAGGCATGGCAAAGACAAACAAGAGACTTCTTGTGCCAGAGTGTATGTGAAGGTAAAAGAAATTTCTAGGAACCAACTCTTTAGTGTCCTTAACACAAAGTTCACACTGTGACGCAAACATTTCCAAAATAAATATAGGTAACTCATTCACACTACAATTAATGTATTAGGCAAAGACTGTCTGAGGCCTAAACTCAGAGATTTGTCCTAATCTTTTACTAAAATGCCTTACCCATGAGAATTTCTGCTCTGTGTGCAGGACCACTGGTGGATTGGTGGTTGCAATGAAGGAAGTGGAGAGTGCATTAGAACAGCTACAGTAGTTGTAAAGAAACTTTTATAAAGAAAATACATGATGTGGGGGAATCAGGGGTAGAATCAGAGGATTCCTTTTGTTCCTTTTGCTCTTCCTTTTGTTCCCTTCCTCCCAAAAGGCAGATATTTGTTATGGCTCTGGAATGCACCCACTGGTGGTGGGTTGTGAATGGAAGATGATGATCAGAGCAGGCTGGTCCTTCGGCTGAGTATTCATTAAGGAACTCTGACCCTAATGTTTTAATTGGTTCAAAGTATTTAACAGGAGTCGTTCTCCATGGACTGAATTTTACTGCTGTTTAATCTACCTCCTGTTGAATATTATGTGCATAAGAGTACGGTACAAAGTCAAATGGAAAAACTAGAAGCTGTTTCTTGCGCACTGTGCTCAAAACTGGAAAAATTAACAGAATGAAACAAAACAGTTTGCTCCCTTTCTCCATATACATTTTTATGTCTTCTCCTCTACCTAATGCACAGTGGTAAAACCTGCTCTATGAGCCTGCATGCACTTTGCACATAAGAGTTGTGGTCTGTGACAAAAAGTGAGCAGCACATTAGGAACATGGAAGATGGCATAAATGACAACTGGCCTTTTTTCCATTTGCCTATTCAGTAATTCCCTATTTGAAATACACACTGTTGAGTAACTCACAGAGGCTTCAGAGTACGTATGAGAATGGCTTTCCAACAGCGACAGACAAGATTCAGAATGAAAAATTTCACTGCCAGGCAAGAAAAATTTGCAATAATTTTCTGTAATACAAGCAGACTTTTTAGCACTTTTATTGCAGAAGCAAGTCTAAATAACAGAGCTTGTCTTATAATAGCATTTCTATAATAATGGTGTTTTATAACAGAAGTGCTATTATTACAGAAATGGTATTATAATAGTAGTATTATTATTGTAAAATCTTTTCCATAACAGGAGTGCTAAATAAGCCCATTTGTACTACAGAAAATGATTGCAAACTTCTTCTATGGTGCTGAAAATGCCTAAGCCTTTACCTCTAATGTGATCCAGATTTTCAGAAGCTTCATGGAAGTCTAAAAAAAAATCTTTCAAAATGAATCTATTCTGCAGACCAACTGAAAGCCTTGGCATGGCTCAGCAAATGGTAGATCTTTTACAAAATTTTAAAATACAACTCAAATTCCAAACCAAAAGTGCTTCAATGCAGAACTTAGCAGAACGTGTCTTTGGTAAGAGTAAAACATTTTCAGAGCTGGAATAAAGCACTAAAATGTTGGAATATCATCTGAGATAATAAAAAGATGTAACATTCAATAACAGTTTTACAGCAAAAATGCTTTGGAAGAAATTTTATTTCTATATCAACCGCATTAATATAAATTTCCTTCATCATTCAATAAAGTATATATTGCTTTGCCACATACTTAGAAAGCATTCATCTAAAGAATTTAACTGTATATATAGGAAATGAATAAGTAAATTTCAGTTTATAAAATCCAACCTCTTTTTATTAAAGTTATCTGGTAATACTTCACTGCTGAGATTCTAGTGCAGTATAGAAGACAGAAAGAATTTAAGTTCCAAAGCTATTGACCTTTTTAACATTAAAATAAAATCCTATATACTTCTAGGTTGATACAATCAGATTATACTATCTGGTTAAGGTAGAGTCTATGAAACAGTAAAGTAAGAAAATTCAATAAACTCATATTCTCTGCAGGCATTTTTAGATTTTTTAGACTGTCATGAAAGCTTTAGATGTGTGTTTGTATGAAATGAACTTATTTTATTATTGATTTCAGGCAGAAAGGAGTTTTGCTGGATCTTTTTTTGCAGCCTGCATGGCTAACATGGAATATTTTTCTTTACAGCAGTAATACAGCTTTTAATCAAAAATGAAAATTTTCATAAAATTTTTTCTTAAGAGTAAAATATAATTTATGACACAGAAGGACCTAGTTAAAAATGCATATTTAAGATATAATTCTAATGTAATAAAATAAAATAAATTTATTTATTAGCTTTTCTAATGAAGTTTTAAAAATATACATTCCAAAACTTGGCATGCTTAGAACCCATGGAGTCAATAGAAATTATATATTCACTTCAAAAAATAATGTAAGTGATTTGCAAAAGTGTTCTCACAAAAAAGCCACAAATCTAACCCTATCTCTGCCACTTCCTCTGGGTTTATGATTATGATGTTTAATCACAGGAACAGATATTTTTATGGTCAAATGTCTTCCTTCCACCAGGGTTTCTTTCTGCTCATTCTGAAGCTGAGGATCAGTCAGCCCCTCTGAAGGCTTATTGCAAATTTTGCTCTATGTCTAAATCTCAGCAGGGTGCTTTTTCTCTCTACACTTGCATTTCTTTCTCTCTCTCTGTGATTTTTAATTCTTTCCACTCACTAGTTATGTTACCAACAAAGTTTATCCACATTCTGCTATTACTGCTGTTGCTCCTACACACATTTTATTTCACAACCTGCCTTGTTTTGCACTACCAGCTTCAAAGTTAATACAAATGGCTTTTTAACTTCTCCTTCAAATCACTGCAAAGTCCTGTGAAGTACCCTATGTCAAAATGCTACTGATGGGCAGAATTACTGATGATATTTTCAAATTTAATTGACAGCAGGTAGAGCTTTCAAGTGCATCTTGTTTTCCTGTTCCTTACATTATGTAGGCTCTTTGTGGCATAGAATAGCTATTTCTGTCTCCTTCAGGGGAATGAATATACATTCATTCTTCCTGAACAGCCTTTTGGCAGCACCTTACACTCAGGGAAGTTTCTGAGGTACCCACTCATGCCATGCTTTCTCCTGCCAATCCTCTCTTGCTTTGCTTAGCACAAAAAGCATTGCTATTCTTATCAGTTATCCTGCAAAATACTTTTCTCAAACCTTTCATTTTGTTTTGGCACTTCTGTACATGTGTGCCTTGTACACTTGACTGCTGTGAGTCCAGTCCATGCCTAGCTTAAGCCATGCTCATGCCTAATTTAAGCCATTGTTTTATTATCTTCTCATAATTCTTTTAAACTCCTGACACGTGAATTTATAAATTAGAGAATGAAAGTAAATGCTTAATTTTTTTTCAGTTTGTTGATGGAATATTAACTACCAAAACAATATGCTCTCCCTAACAGGCTTCCTATGCCCCACAAGCAAATTCAATTCAAAATGAGATCATGGAACAGTGACCTCATTCTGAATGTTACCTTAAGCTTTTGGCAGTCCAGAAGAAAACACCCCTAGCTCTTGTGCTGTGTTTCAATCTCTTTGAATTTCTCCAGGGGTTTGAATATCTGCTGAAAAGCTCACTGCAGCTCTGAATACACCAAAAGAGGAAAGGGAAGCAAATGCAGGGTGGGGGAGGAGAAGAGAAGGGTGTGAAGAGTGAGGATTAGCTGATGTAAAAATGTCAAGATGCCTGCCGTGGAGGCAAGAAGGGGTCGAGGGTAATAAAGCCAGTTAGCAGAGCAGAGGATAAGAAGCCATATTTGAAATAAAGGAGTGATAATTTTAAGCAGCAAGGGAGAGATTAGAATACAGAACTGCTAATTGTATGCAGTTTGGGAAGGAGATGGTGGAGTACTGGATTAAGAAAGACAAGGCAAAACCTAATACAAACCCTAACATTTTCCCTAAATGCTTAAATTACTGATCCTTTCTTTCTGCAGTAGCTTCCATGCTGAATGATGCACAGATTACACAGATCTCCTGATTCCTGTGCTTTCTTGCAGTAGAATCCTTACATGTATGAATATTTCTTCCTTATTTCCAAGCAAACTCTTTCCTTTGTCTTTTATAATAAGCTGATTTACTACAATTCCTCTTGACTAATCTTCTATTTTGCATGGTCTTACAAATATTCAGTGTCAAGTATTACTTTAAAATAACCCTATTTTCTATTTTGAAGTACATGCTATAATTACTCATTTTATTTTGTAGACTATTTGCTGGTATATTACTAACTTGTTTCCATATTTTACACAGCTTGCCGCTTGATAATAACTGTGCATAAAGGGCACAATGCAAAATTTAGGCTTAATTTGGATTCTGATTATATTATTTTATCTTTTTTTAAATACTTCAGGCACTCAATAAACTGGCTTTGCTTTTTCAACAGTTTGAGTGGTCTTAAAGAATAGAATATATGCAGAACATCCCAGTCCTCACTGATTTCTAGAGTAGCTTTGACTCCTCACACAGTCAGTTTAGGTCAGGGGCAGACCTATAAAATAAATCATAAGCATTTAAATACCTAACAGCATTTTTGTAATTATTGGATTTTACTCACATATCTTAAACAATATATTTGAAAAAAAAAAATTGACTCTTGGTTTGCTGTTTCCTTATTCAGACATAACTGACTTGAATGTAAACAATCAAGGATTCCAAGCACAAATACACAGTATTTGTCAGTGGATATACACCAAGGCTGAACTCTATATTCCTAAAATTAAAACTCAAATTGACTTCAGCAAGATCAGCATTCACCCCATGAATATAGCATCTCATGTTCACTAGAGAATCAAGGACAAAATTATTTATCATAGCAATTCCTTGACAGGGAAAAGTCTAAGATACTATCTCAAATTGAGAGAAAGTAAGAGGCATTTTGAACAAATTGGTTAGTTGGGTAGTGAAAAATCACCATGACTTAGGAGTAACCACATATATTTTTAAAAGAATTCACAGATAAAATTGCTGGTATATTAGCAGTGGTCTTTAAATGACTGTTTAAATCTGCTATTGTACAAGGGAAAGGGAGATGGCATTTAATAATGGCAATTCATTAAAATGTCTCTAGAGGTGGTCTGGGAGCTGAGGACTAGAAATTCTGACTTCTTTGTCAAACAAAGTGTTACCAATTAAGACTGTATATATGTTAGTAAACACAGGGAGCGCCAGAAAACAGCCTTTTTGTAAATGGGTGCTGCACAAATCTTTTAGAGGATTTTGAGATGTATTATGTAGTTGATCTCTTGGATAGGTGTTCCTCACAAAAGGATTTAAAATCAAACTGCAAAAACTGGGGGATAAAGTAGAAGATACTTTTAACAATTCATTATTGATCAAAAGACAGCAAACAATATTCAGAATTAAGACAGGCTTTCTTAAACTAATCTTAAAAATGGGGTAAATATTGAGGTGAAAAAGCAATGGGATAACCCAAAATTATTCCACATACTATATCTATTTCTGGCTAGAAATAGGTACAGAAAGATTATAAAATTTCAAAATAATTTAGAATGAAAGGTTATCTATTCCCACTTAAAGCTGCACTATTTTGAAGTCAGATCAGGTGGGCCACAGCCTTGTATGGCTGAATTTTGAATATCTCCAGGAATGACAGTTACAAAACTTCTTTGCAGCCTGTTCCAGCATTTGATTACACTTGATGGAGCAAAACAAAACAACTTTTCACAGCCTAATTGGAATTTCCCTTGTCATAGCTCAGATCTTTTCACTGTGTACCTCGGAGAAGTTTCTGGCTCTGTATACCCAGTAATGTCCCACTGGTAGTTCAAGCCAGTGGCAAGGTCCTCCCAGGGCCTTCTTAAGGCCAAATAAACTCAACTCTCCCAGCTGTACCTTCCATGTCACATGTCCTTTAGCAGAGCATAAAATCAGAGCAACAGAAAAACTGCTGAACAGAAAGAAAAAACCCCTTCCCTCCACCTCTGCACTATGCAATAGGCCTACATTGCTGTGAGGGTAGCATGGTGAATCATATTCAACCTACCCACCAGGATCCCCAAGCTATTTCCTACAACCCTTCCTTTTATCCTGTCAATATCCAGCCAATTGACAACAGGGTATGACTCACTGATTCACTGAGTGACCAACTGATGAAACAGCAGATGGATTTCAAAGCACCGGTTATGAAGAATGCAGGTTGAATAATCAAAATAACTTGTTCGTTGCCACTCAGGAAAGGTTTTGAAGACATTGCAGAGAATCACAAAACTGTTTATTTCTCTTCTTGAGGTCAAACAAATAACCTTTTAACCTTTCTAAGTGGCATGAAAGATGCTCCAATTCCTTAATCATCCAGAACTGGACCAAGCAGTCCAGATGTGTCTCACCAGTGATGAGCAGACAGCAAAGAACACCTCTCTGAGCTTTCTGGTAATGGCCTCCCTAAGGCAGCCCAGGATGTTCTTTGTGCTGTGGTTTAGTTGACAAGGTGGTGATTGCTCAAAGGTTGCTTTACAATCTTGGAGGTCTTTTGCAGCCTTAATGATTCTGTGATTCTGTTATTGGCCTTCTTTGCTGTGATAATGCATTTCTTGTACCTGATGAGCTTGCTGTCCACCAAGGCACTGATGTCCTCTGCTGAGCAGCTTTCCAGCAGGCCAGCCCCTAGTGTGTACTGGGACTGCTGTTCCCAGGGGCAGGATTTAGCATTTCCCTTTGTAAACCTTCCTTGAATAATGAAATTCACCTCAGCTCCATTTCTTCAGCCTGTCTCCTACACACCACTCAGTTTCACATCCTCTGCAAACTTGCTGAGTGTACACTCTTCCCCACCATCCAGGTCACTAATAAAAGTGTTTGGCAGTATTGGCCCAGCTACCAGGCCCAGGTGGACACCACAAGGTTCATAATTAGTGACTTGCTTCCAGATGGACTTTCTGCCACTGATCACAATTCTCTGCACCTCTGAACTAATCTGACCTGCACTTTGACAACTTCAGACCATTCCAAAAGCCTTACTGAAGATAAACACCTTCATCCACTAAGCCAATCAGGCAGTGACATAAATTGGCAGTGGTCATAGAGAAGGTAGAAAAATAAAAGAAATTTACAGTAAGACATCATTGTGCACTATTCCAGAAATGCCTCTAATTAATCAATACAGCATATAACTCTCATCTGCCTTTTTTTAAGGAAAAAAATACAATAGAAGTAGAAAAGTAGAAAAAGGAATAGTCAGAAGCATGGGAGTACTGTAAAAGAGAAAGAGCTTAGTAGACAGGACCTGACACAGACAGCATGTCTGAGTAGCCATATAATAGAAATCCAAAGGCATGAACAGAGGGAAAAAGAAGAGATTGGAACAAGCCATAATGTGTCATAGAATTAAATTACAAACACTCAGTTACATCATCAAACAATAGATTTTTAAAAAAAGAAGTACTGCTTTTTACAGCACATGGTATGCTGTGGACTTGCAGATTTTCTTTCTGAATCTCTGCAGCATAAATGACTTCTGAGAATGACTAGACTAGCTGACAGAGAATAGGTACATCAGCAGTTATTAAACACAGCAGTCCAACTGCAACCTCTCACTTTTGTAAGCCCTAAAGCATTGATTGCTGAAAATGCTGGAGTGAAAGCAATCCTGTATGTTCTTATTCTCTTCTTTAAGTATCCACTACCCATCTGTGTAACAGACAAGGTGCTGTACTAGATATACTTTTGATACAACATATTTTGACCATTCTTAGGATTATTTCCTGTTAACTAGACCTATGAGCTACAAAGAAAATGAAAGTTACAGTACTGAAACTCTGGGTTAATGACTGTAACTATTTAGTAAGGCTGCTTTTAGGGCTGTTCCACTGAATAAAATTGTCTGCCCTCACAAAGTGTGCCTGAAAGTATAGTCTGGAGCTAATAATGGCTGCTCTGACAGTAGGTCCTTTAGAGGCTTGGTACAGATTATCAGTAGATAACAGAAACAGATGAGGGATGGGCATAGGAGAGGACCTTTCACAGACATGGATCTGCACCAAATAGTGCAGGGCTCTAGAGCAGGAGAAAAAACAGATTCCATGGAAATGTATGTCTGTAGCTAAAGCACTGTCTATTATCTCTTCACTCACGCCTTACTTTCAGCTACTTTGTCAATGACCTAACTTCAGAATAAAGCTTTGTTTTGTTTTGTACTCATGTGCTCATGTGCTTTGTGGGTTCAGACACCAAAGGACCTCAGGCATGTTCCATACACTTTTTTTACCCATTCGGATAATACTTCATATTTGGTGGCTACAAACTCAGAGGTAGAGAAACAAAGGCAAAGGCAGTGTACATATGACAGAATGTTCTGCCACCCATTCCAGGGAATGCAGTCCCATCCAGTTTAAACTTGCAAAACACCAGAATAGTTCAGCTGAGATATCTCTATCAGAATACTTGTTTCAAGATGTTAATATTGAGGAAAATCTCTATACCTAATACCTTAAAAAAAAGTCATAATTACAAGGACAAAACTGTAGTATAAATCCTAAGAATTCAATGTTTTATAGATTTCTCCTGATATAAAAAATAATGGTGGATTTTTTCCTTGCTCCCATAAAATTGATTTATAATATATAATAAGATCCACATTTCATAGTTTGGCAGCTGGCAGATAGTTCAAGGAAAAGCTCTTCTTTGGGATTTTTTTCCAGGGCACTGTATTCTTGTTGACAAGCAGACTTCAACTACAAGAATCTGGCTGTTCCTGGTTTTGGAGGGGATTTGCAGTACCTCTTTCAACCAGGTTCCCTTCAGCAATTAGTCTGCTGTAGAGCTTCTTTACTTCATCTCCCAGGTGCTGTTCATGGTCCATTTACACAGCCCCTTCCTCTCTTTTTGTGCAAAGGTAGCTTTCTCATTTTCCATCTTTTTATCACTTTATCTTCTGTTTAGGGCTAGGAAATTCACCAGGAATCAGATCATTATTTTCTAATAATTATTCTCTTATAGTTGTCCACATGAACTGGAGAGAATGTAGGCTTGCCAGCATGATGATTCCCTATTTTACTTAATAGACTCCAAAAATCATACATGCAAATGCCAAAATCTACTGAATACATGTCAACAACTATAGAGAAAATTGATGTAGTAAACAGAATAATGAAACTGCACCATTTAAAACTTGTCTTTGGAAATACTGTGAGGGAACACCCACTGGAGGTATTAAGCACATACAAAATAAAAGAATTCTTAAATACTCTTGTCCCATTTCTCTCCATCTGTAAAAAAAGATGGTTCAGTTACTGAGTTGAGAGGAGTGTGACTCCTCTTGAGGAAGGTACACTACTCAGACTCTATAAAACCCTGTTGTACTCTGTTTTCTTGTATTGTACTTTTCTCACAAAGAATTTCCCTCACCCTTTCAAAGCGTGTTTTTAAACCATAGGTCTTTTGGGTGAATCATTAACTTTTCTTTCATAGTAAGCTGCAATTTTGGTGTTGAAAAACCAATTTTCTTTTTTTCTGTGTTTTCCTTCACATTTAAAACCTAAGAGACCACTTGTTTCAAATTTCTGATATTTTCATACACAGTTTCCACTATTAGCACTTAGAAACTCAAATGTGAGAAAGACACCAGTAACTTAGGTATCATGGTAATTTTATGAGGATTCCAACCACAAAAACTGTGATAACAGTTAGTGCTTATTGTTTATACTAGATACACATACCAACATGAATTCATTTTTTGTACATACTGCGTTTTCAAGATCCTTGCTTATAGGTGTTGCCACAACTTCTTCGAAACTCCAGTAAGGCAATAGTGAAACATTGTCTTAATATTCTGTGATGATAACAGGGAAAGAAGAGGTGGCAGCTGTTTTTTCACACTCAAGGACTCTGGACTTCTTGTACCTAAATCCCTGGCAAAGTTTCCCACATCTTAAGAAATTACACCTTCCTTGTCAAGTCACAAGGATTTCATGAAACTACAAGATCATTATTTGAGCATCTCTCATCCTGCAAAGGAACCTTTTTACTGCCTGCATGTAGGAATGCAGTCTGTTGATTGGTTACACTAAACCATTCAGCTCCTTGCTTTGTAGTAGATACTGCTCTGTCTTGTTAAAGCACAAAAAATGGGCTTATGAGATCAATTTGGTAACCCAACATGAAAAGAAATCTTTTCTATACAATCCATTTATAAATACATCAAGTTTCATACCATTACTGTTTATTTCTTTTATTCCCATGGCCAGTAATTCCTGAATTGGTGTCCCAGAACTGCACGTTTAATAATCACAATCCTAATAATTTCCATATTAAGTTTCTTAAGAAATAGAAAAACTCATCTTCTAAATTTCAAATCCCAACTTTTATTGCTTAGTTTACAAGGCTTACAATGTGTGAACACACACCATTCATTTACTGCCTTTTCTTACAATGCAAGAAAATTAAAAGGGAAAGAGGCTGTAAATGAAAAGGCTGTTATAGATGGATGCCTTCTCAGTGATATATGTGATAGAAATGATTAGCATTGACTGATCTTCGTAGAGAATGTACAAGTATAATTCATTATAACGGCTTAGAAGTGCAATTAGTGAACGATAGTGTAAATGACACTGTTGTTCATAGACCTACCCATAAGAGTAATTATATTTTGAAAACTACTTAGTGAAAAATTGATTGCATGGGTCCTATGGGCATAGATAATTGAGATAAAAATATGTAAACAAATACCCATTAATAAGTTTTACAGCAAATTTATATATTTACATGTTTAGCTTGTTTGGAAATATATATAAAGAATGAGAATTTTCTGGTGTTTCATTTTGAAGGCACATTTAACTGAAAAAATATTTTATGACTTTGCAAACAACACTATTTGATTATTCTTACATTGCACAGATTCATTTACTTTTTCCCCTCAATGTGTCCTAATATTTCAGAAATAGTAAAGTTCAGGAAAAGAACAAACTCGACTATCCTTAATCATTCCATTTCAAGGATTTTCTAGCTCTGTAGCTTCAATGTGGTACATGCCAGGACAGAACAAAACTTTCCTAGCAGTGGTTGCATTTATTCATTGGGCAACAGGAGCTATATTTGGGGTATGATAGTAATATAAACTACAGTTTTACATAATATTAAGTTTAACAGTATTTCATTTAGTATGTGTATTTGAGAAGTTACTGATAATTAACTTATTGGCCTGATTCTATTACCTTAACAAGTACTAATTTCCTGTACTCTTTGAGATTTCCAAAAGCTTTTGTTTTATGCTGGCATTCTGCTTGGAGCTGTTTTTTCTGAAGATCTTAGCAAATTAATGTGCAAATATTTGTTTATTATATAAATGAAGTTTAAACTGAGTTTGAAACCATAACAAATACTGTATGATGTGGTTTTTCCCAAGAAAATGTATTTCTTTGTTATTAGGCATCGTTTTCAGCTACAACTTAACTTACTCAGTTGCTGAATACAGGAAAAAGACTGCATCATCTAAATATATAACCTCAAGCCTTAATTCCAAGGATGAACTTGACATGGAAGGATATGAGACTGATCAAGAGAAATCTTAATGCTGGATAGAAGTGGCAAAATATTTCAGTTTTATGCCCAGAGGAGCCCCAGTGCAAATTGTTCCTGTGAATCTAAACCTTTCATCAATCAGATGTAAATTATAGCATGCATGACTGGCTGCCTTTTCCATTCTAGAGTTCCCTATAGAGAACAAGAGAGGCAACTGCTACTGAGGCTCAACTAAACTGCAGTCTTTTTGCTCCCTAGAGGTTATATACCAACACATCAGAAGAGACAATGTTCACTTGTATTCCACATCAGGAGGTCTTACAAAATCATAGACAGTGAGTCAAGCCAAAATCTTCTAGAAAAACTTATAATGCAGGGAACCAGGGAGGGGACTATGGGGGAGATGTACTGATATAGCACTAAAAGATTTCCTCCTAACAATACTTTTCTAACTACATGTCAAATCTTTCCTTGAATAGCTGGCCCAGGGAAATTGAACATAAGAGACTGAATTTTCTTTTGGTTTCAGCTGGGAGAGAGCTCATTTTCTTCTTAGTAGCTGGTACAGGGATGTGTTTTGGATGAAGTAAGAGAATAATGCTGGTAATACACTGATGTTTTAGTTGCTGCGGTCTCTCAGGCTTTGCCAGTGAGGAGCTGCACAAAATCCTATTTGGGAACATGGCCAGGACAGCTGTCCCAAACTGGCAAAGGGATCTTCCATAGCATAGAACACCATGCTGAGTATGTAAACTGGATGAAGTGGCCCATGAGGGGCCAATCACTGCCTGGGGAAGGGCTGGGCATCAGTTGGCAGGTGGTGAGCAGTTGTGCTGTTTTTATTGGGCTTTAGTTCTCCCACCTTTTTATTGCAATTGTTCTAGTTGTTGTAGTTATGTTTTCGTTTGTTTGGGTTTCTTTTTACTTTGTTTTGATTATAAAAGTGTTCTGACCTCAACCCATGAGTTTCATTTTTTTTTCCCTGATTCTCCACCCCATACATCAGAGTGGGGCAGCGAGCGAGCAGCTGTGTGGTACTTAGTTGCCAGCTGGGGTTAAACCACGACAGATAGAGAGAAGGATAAATTCTTTATAAAGAATAGAAGTGTAAGACTTGTTTTCAGTATTCAGATGACTGTCATAGACTTTTATAAGTAATAGGGTGGACAAAACCAGATTTTAAGGACCAAATTAAAAATAAAGCTGTTGAACCGCCTAGCAGTGAATACCTGAGCTACCAAGCAGGAAAACATTACTGTGACTGAATTCCAGCCACAGAGAAGAAAGCTGAATTTCTTGCTGTGCTTGCTATCTACACTCACCTAATTATAGGCAGAGTTAATGTATGAACAGACCCTATGATCTGTAAAAGCAAACCATAAATGTCAAGCTTTGTGAAGTAAAATCAGAAGACGACTAGAATATTTGAGAAAAGGTGCAGTTTAATGTAGTATTTCTCAAACTTTCTAGTAAATTGTGACCTCCTTTTGTCTCACCAGTCACCATGAAACTTTCTGAGTCAGCAGCAGCTCAATTTCTGCAGAGTAAAGGCTGCTAACAGCAGCTGAAACTATTTACATTAACCTAGCTGTCATAGAGCACTAAATTGGCTGCTTAATTATAGGTGGTTAGCAGTTAGATAGCCAAGGTAAACAGCTGCACCTTGTAATTGTCTCACCTATTATCACCTCTCACTCCCAATATGAATGCTTCTGCAACCTGTTTAGGGACTAGTAAGAGTTATTGAATGTGGAGATGATAAAGTTACTGCTCCCATCCTATATGTATTGTTTCTTCTCCTCTCCTTGTTGAACTTGCCTATCTATATAGTAAGCTTTTGAGGAAATGAATTCTTGCACATCGTTCCTATGACATGAGACTAGCATCAATGTTTCTCAAAACACACTAATAGGTTCTCAATAATGATGTTTCATATAATTTTAGTTCTTCTAGACAAATCAAAATGCTACAAAGCTTTAGGTGGAAAGCACTTTGCTTACTTCCATGCCTTTGCCCTTCTAAATGCTACTCATTCTTGTATTATAACTCACTGAAATATAATGTCACCACCTGGTAACAAGACTGGGAGCTGAAATTTCAATTGTTGTTAGGGTTTCTAGGTCAAAGTTCTGGAATAAATTCTTCCTCAGTTTTTGAAGAAGACTTAGGCTGAGCCACCAAGGAATATAATTGAAGAAACTGAAGATATGATTAAAGTTTTCTGAGTAAAAAACAAAACCAGACACCTAAAATTTTCACCTTTGTGATTATTTCTGAACACTGTGGACCTTTATCTTTGCCTGGCAGGTGGCTAAGAGCCTGTGTGATACACAGGGGTTACTGAAGCCCAGTTGATAGTGGGCCAACATCTAAGACACTTCTATTCCAACTAATGTCAAAATTGGAAGAACTCTGCAGGAATTTAATCATCTGAAAAAGGAAGAATATGAAAGACAAAAGACATTTGCAATGAAAAGCTGAAAAGCTTTAGCTGTCACTTCTTTTATTGCACCTCCCATGAGCTAATCTGCAAGTTCTCATCTACAGATCCAGGGCACTGGTTATTTTCCTTAGAAAAATTCCTGTATGTTTGACCTTTCCACATGTTTCTATCTTTTTTGATTCAAAATATTAATTGCTTCCTAAGTCTTCCTCAAAGTGAGCTGACAAGAGCTATCTTTCTGCTAGGATAAGCAGTATTCCCAGAATTCAAATAAGTGGCATCTTCATTTATTGATTCCTCCTACATTTTCTTTAACTAGGGAATACCTTAGAGGCTTCCTCATTTCTGAGTGATTTTCTGCACCTCTGGGATGTTCACTTCTCTATCTATTCACTTTTGTTTCTCAAATTGAATTAAGTTCTGTATCTGTGACCCCATGGAAGAAAAAGAGATGAAGGTTTCTGTTGCCTTAATGTTTTCTAGTGAATCTGAATTTAAACAAGTTGATTTTTTAAGGAACATTATAAAGAAATAAAATTGTGACATATCTCTTCCTTATAGAAACCAATGGATTTCAAATACAGACTGGAACTCTGTGAAGCATCTATTAATTGAAATTCCTTTGTTCCAAATCCTAAAACCTAAGGCCCTATGTGAAGGTTTTAAAACAGAACCTCCCTGCAGAAAACAAACAAAGACTTTAAAATTCTGATACATTCTTTAGGCTTCTAGAAAAGATCCTAACACTTAAAAAATAATAAAAAGTTTAAGTTTTAGTAAGTTTACTGATATATTCTCTCTGTTCTCCCTTTTAGCTGACATTCTAGAGGCTCAGTTCTGTCAGGAACTCTGATAAAGTGCTATAAATCTCTTCTTTCCTTCCCACATACACATGTTCTTGCTCCTCTGCAAAATCCAGCCAGAAAGTCATTGCAAGTTTTTTGGTGACCAGGATACAATTCCTCAGCCTTTGCATTCTTTCAGCTGTCAGTCTAGACCCACACTGCCTCTGAGTTATATCAAAAGCAGCAGCTCATGAAGTTCAGGTCCATATGTTCCCCTTTTGCTGTCTTTAGTTAGCTCTACAGACACTTTGCTTTAATATGCCAGGTAAAATAAAAATAAAATTAAATTAAATAGGAGTTTGATTAATACCTAGAAAAGATCACTTTCAAAATATAATAATAATATAACTAAACATTTGCAAAAAAATTGAATAACTTACATAGTCCTCATCAGATGTAGTATCAACCTGTGATGTCAAAATAATTTTTAATGATAAAAAGAAGCTGTACAGGAGAAATATGCTTTTCCTTGATGTCTTCTAAAAGGCTAACACCAAATATTCTCTACAAAGGCTTATATAGAACACATAGGAATAGCTTATTGGGTTCGGGAAATGAATTTTATTCAACTTTCCAATCCTTTAGGAAAAAAATATGTATTTAGATAGATATTTTGGTATTTTTGCTGTATTCCAATTAAATTACTTTTAAATGTTTTAAAGATCTCACTGAAATCTCTCTTGCACTTTCTGAGTTACATATAAACACAGATCTATTATTCTCTAGTTTCTAAACAGGGATATTTTCATCTCTGGGTATTAAAGAGAACACAAGTCATTAATTCCCTTACAATTTAAACCAGGAGATATTGTCTTTATATTTGTCTCAAGACCAGGAAAACTGGGAAACTGTAGTCCATGCTCATTTAGCTTATAGATATATCACCAAGTATATGTTCAACACTAATGGATACTTCCTTATTGAAGTAAATAATGCAACCTTTAAGAATGGAAATTACAAAACCCAACTTAGCAAAAATACACTCGGTCTTTGAGGTCTGAGGTTTAAATTCCTCTATCTTTTCCTCTAAGTTTAGGAACTCAACAGCTTTCTCTTAGTTGTTCAATTGTTGTTTATGTCTCATGCTGATCCTCGCTGGGAAAACCTTTGTGTCAGAATCACTCTTGAGGGAATCGTACCAATGTATTAAAAAATCAACATTTTCCAAGTACACCAGCTTTTGGGGGGGGGGGGGCTTTTTTTAGGTTTTTTTGCAGATTCAAATGTAGCTGGTAATTGACTTTTGCAACCCTTTTGCAAGGGTTGATAACATTTTCAGTTTTAAGTAGACTACATGAATTAGGCAAGAAATGGCAAAGAATTTATAGCAAGTTAAAATTTACCAAAATAAGAGAACTTTAGAAGACCTGTTTATCATAGATGATCCTATATCCTTGTTTCCTCCCCCCAGGACAAAGTGTATTCTCCCAGAAACCTGGGAGAAGGCCCACAGTCAAAGCACAGTACTGCATCAATACCTCTGACTTTAGAACCACAACTCCTACACTTGCAGATTTCACTCAAAAATCTAGTTGCACTCACTAACCTTTTAGAAGTTATCCAAACTCCAGAGGTTTTATTAGCAGTTAGAGAAAAATAGTTGTTAGTGAATGTTACTACCATCAAAGTCTTTTTGATGATACTCAAACATTTCAGCAAACCTTTTCTTTATCAGCTCTTGACAAAGTAGCCAGCTGTAAGACAGTTCCATAAAGAACCTCTGAGTAGACTGGAATGAAATCCCTTCATCAGATCTAGGAATCTAGCTTAGCAGCATCTATGTTATACAGATAATCACCCACAATATCTGCCCTATGATGCCTAAAATCTGTGTTTTCATTGAGGGAAGGGGTTTAATTCCTCATTTTTTCCCCTCGCACTTGGTTTAATGTGACTCAGACTTTAGGAATTTTGTAACTGCTTACTTTACATTTTCCTATTAGAATACTTGTCACTTAATTCTAATTTCCTATTAGAATACTTGTCACTTAATTCTTGCAATTGCTACTTTTATTCATACTTTTTACCACAGACAATATCTTACAAAATTCTACAAGAGGCTTCTGTTGATATCTATTCTCAAAATTAATATCGCATTTTTGAAAGCCACTCCATTATGATCATTACATTTGCTCTTGGTTGAATGGCATATTGTTCAGGATAACTACAATACTAAAGATACAAGAAACTATAAAAGTAAAAAAAATATAGAAGCATGTGCTTTTACATGAAAAAATCAAATTAATTACACTGCAATTTTTTTAAATAAGAAAAGTTATTAAAGTTATGCTTATTCTCATTGAGGAATAACATAAGAAATCACAGGAATATTCATAACTGTGAGACTAACAATCTGAATAAAAATTTTGTGCACAGTTATCACAAACACAAAGTTGTTACAAACAGTCCTCTCTCTTTCACCTTTCTTCCACTATATCCCTGCCCTGAAAGAGACATCAACTCAAATGAAAATCCATCAAGAGAATATAGACCTGGAGTCACTCAAGTACACTTTACTCATGAGTTGGATGTAAGCCAGCTCCAGTCTGGAAGCAATCTAAGCACGTTCATGCAGTGTTGCATGCAGATTTATAAGCCCTGCCTCTCAATGTTGATGTTCCCCATGATGTTCACTAGAGGCTTTGCTACTGTTATTTATTTTATTTGGAATGCACTCAGATGCAATGGTGATGAGCTGCAGTACAAAACCCTGTGAGAGAGAGTGACAGAGTGTGAGACAGAGATGAGAATGAGAATAAAGGCATTTTTATTACATTCGTCTCAGTTTGAAATTCCTAATCCTGAAATTCTCTGAACAATGGTCTTAAACTACAGTCAGCAATTCAAGAGGAACAGATTCCTCACATGAGCCTCTTGGTGTGTGGTGCCAAAAGGTCAAAAACATTGAATATGATTTAAATGTGTAAGTTGAGACTGAAGAGAAACCACACGTTCTGAAGTGGTGTGAGAAATGACCACGAGCCCTTTTAACACTAGTTTCTGTCACAAAGCAAATCTTCTCTAACACCAATCTCCTGATTATACTTCTCTTTTCCACTAGTTAAAAGTGTAAGGGAGGAAACTTCATTCTCTTACAGCCCAAATATTCTCTGTTCTGCTCTCAAGGCACCTTAACATATCCGGCTTTGGGCGCCTAATTTTCTTCCCTTGTTTTGGGATGTTGCAAAATGAGAAATAAATCATAATATTATATATTTTGTTGTAGTAAATGCTTTCTTAATCTATTCCTTTCATACACATATATAAAGAGTATACTCCATACTTACATTCTTTTTCTCCATATGCATAAAATTGCCGCAAATAAAATGGGAGTCACCATTTATTCTTTGTATCAGATAAGAAAAAAGTTTTAAAGCATTTTATGGAGTGATAAAATAGAAACAAATTTTATAATTTATGGTTCACAGGATGCAACGATTGACATTATATAGAAATTTAATCAGTCTTGCAGAGCTCACAGACATATCACAGTAGGAGGCTCTTTTGACATTTCATGGAGAACTAGGCAAGATGAGGTACAATATGTGTGCATATTTCAGTATGGTACGTGTTTTCTTAAGCTTTTATCCTTTCAGGAGTCACTGTCATTTTGAAGGAATCATTCCTTTAAAGAGTTCTAAATACATGAAAGACAAACTTCAAGGTTTGTTTTGAGCAAAACAGAGTTAGGAATACTTGCAGAGGTAGCCAATTCCTCCCTGATACGGACTTTGGAAAACTGAGACACTTCTTTAACACCTTTTCTATGCCTCTTGAAATCTGTCAGGTGTACAGCACCTGGCTATAGTCACATAATCAGGCTATAACCCTAATGTCATGTAGAATTATGACTGGGAACATTTTGCAGCAAAACCTATCAAGGGTGCAGGATGACAAAGTCAGATCAAAGCCTTACCCACCCACAGCTACCTAATTTCTACATTACAAGCAACAAAGAAAGGAGCCTGAAGAAGGGGCTATAAAACTCATTTTCATGCTAAATAATACTCTTATTAGCAGTATGCTGGTTTCTATCATGAACACAGAGTGCCATAATTTTACTTCATCCAGAAGTACTCCATTATTTTTGACTGAAACAACTTTGCCTCTGAAAAAATTTCATATCAGAGTGCCATAATTACATTTATAGCTATTTAGTAAACTTACTTACCCACTATTATGATATAAGTGCTTGTTGGACAAAATATCTGACTCCTCACATACTTTATCATAAAGTAGTGATTATGACAGTTTTTCAGACATTCTCGTTAGGAATGTAGGCAACTACACAAACCTTTTAATAATGTTATCTGATACATTATTAAATGTTTTGCTGCTATTATCAAACTAATAACCTAATTTTTCTCATTCTCCACCATTTTTCTCATACTCCAAAGCTGTGGGTTAACAATATACAATGCACAGTATTCATTTTTCTAATGGAATCAAATTCCATCTTCACAGAGCTACCTCAGGAAACAAAGATAAATATAAAACACTAGAAATAGCTCAGAAGTATTTATCTGGCTAGATGACCAGCCTAATACAATACTTTGCTATAATAATAGGTGAAAATCTTTTTTGAGATTATGAAGTAGGAACAAAAATCACAGCCATAAATGACTTTGAGAAGAGCTGGATAAAACTTTTTTAAAGAAGCCTTTTCCCAGTAAAAATACGCAGCATTTATTTACTTGTTTTACTTCAAATGAAAACTGTGTTTTCTTCAATTGCATGTAGAAAATGTATCTACCCAGTAAGGAGCCCAGTTGCAGTAAGCCAATGATTAAAGGCTGAGGCTGGACTGATACATCAGTACTGGTACATCAGTACCACTGACTGATGGCTGGCTGGAGAAGTCTTCATTCCTATCTGCTCTGCTCTCAGAGACATCACGAGCCATGGATAGAGCCATGAATATTACAATAAACCCACAAACACAAAACCAAAACCAAAAATAGTCATGTGGTAAAATTCTTGGTTAAGTAATAGGAAAGACAGAGTTACTCTAGAGATTTCAAAAGTAAAGCTATAGATGAATTCTGATATCCATGGATTAGATAACTTAGTCCTTTTACATCCTGCCAAGTACTGTAAGCCTCTTTGATAGACAATAGACAATCAACAAAATAAAACTCCAACATGGTCACCCTTTTTTTTAAACTTTTTTTTTGGTTCAATATAATTAAAAATTTGGCATCAAACAACCTATTTAAAAACATATAAACCAGTTAGAAGAACAAATCTTAGAAGTACTAAAATCAATAAAGACTAATTTTTTTCAAGCTAATCTGTTTCAGGATAAGATATCAACTCATATCAAAAGTTTTGTGGGGCCCATAAAATTCCACCTCTGGCTTCTGTAAACAATTTTTTAATATACCATTGTTAGACCTGGGAAGTTGCAATTTGGGTTTACATGTCAGTATTTGTCAACAAAGCACTAAATTTCATCTGGTGAAATAGAGCATGAAATCACTTTCTCACCCTGCTTCTGTGCATCATACCTAACAACACTGAAACTTTAAAAAACCCCACACCAATATTTAAGTGGTGTAAAAATAAGTTGTCAGATTATTTTCTCAACTCAATATCAAAACCAGAAGTATACACACTTCTGTTAACAGCTAGAAATCTGAACACTTCATTGCAGCTGCTACATTACTTTTACCTTCTATTTTTCTTAATTAAAAACAAAAGCTAAAAGAACCTCTAAAAATGAGCATGTCTAAATTCTACACATCTGTGAGAGCATAGGATCAAATAGAGACAAATTTCAGCTGTCTCAGGATGAATAGCCACTTATTAGTGAGAAGCACTGTTCACCATTGAAGACTTAAATTTGAGTAAAAATACTATCTGGCTTCTGAGAAAAGAGGGCTAAGCAAAACTAATTGTCCTAAAAAATTCATTGGGATGTTCATGCAGGCTTACAGAAGAAGCACACAGTACTATTCCTCTTTCTACAACTTTAATATCAGCAGGGCTTCATCTATCTAACCATCTTTGACTTCATTCAGAACCTCATTTGTGATGTGGCACAGCATAAGTGTACAAATGATGAAAATGTGCTATATACAAGGCAGTATTTTGATTTAGGAAGAGAATTACTCATAAAGTTTTTGGTTCAAGACATCAGATATACAATTACAATAAAAAATTGAAAGTAATGTTCTGGACCAACTTGCTTAAGCTGTTGAAGGACTGTTTCAGCTTATTTATTTACCAGCATCCTGCAACTCATCGATCTCCATTTGCTGATCTGGCAAGATGCAGGTGTACCAAGAGAAAGCCTATCTTAGTTTATTCCTTTATATGAACATTACAATGTATAGAAAGATCACCCTTCAATTCTTTGTTGCTTCTCCTTCTTATTCAGGACTTCCAATCAACTCAATCTAGTTTAGGAAAAAAAAAACCACTCAAACCCCAGAATTATCTAAAAACAACAAAAAAGCCCAGCAACAACAAAACCTAACCACTGAAGAAACCCAACTATTCAAAGAAATCTAGGACACTTAAAAGATCTAGGGTCTACTTACTATAGAAGCCACTTAAAGGCTTTCACAGTTCTGGAAGATTTTTCATGCAAGCAAAGATCTCAAATGAAGTCTCCTATCACCCGATTAAAAGGTGACTTAAAAGGTTGCACTTAAAAGTATAAATTTAAATTAAAGTTTCTTAATTTGTTGATGCCTATTCAGGCTTTCTTTGGCTAGCACAGTCGAAAATAAAGATTTATCAGTCAAACAGCTCTGTTCTTGTCTTCTGCTTTCTGTTCAAGTATCCTCTGTCTCGTCTTTTTCCTTTAATCCTTTGCTTATTTTGTTACTCCCTCTATATTTTTAGTAATTAATAAAGGAAAGAAGGAGAAAATAGGTTTTAATCTTGAATCCATGTTTCCTTAAAGTAAGAGGGAAACTATTGTCAAAAAGGGATAGAGACTGGATACTGCGGTTAGCTGAAAATTCTTGTGATCTGCTCCAGAGATGGAGCCATAATTGTTATTGCTTCTTGCCTGGAAGAAAGGTATAAAATTATGGATCTTCCCTGAAGTCTCTTGCATCCTTAAACAGACTGCTTTAATCACCAAGGTTCTCAGGCTGGACCCATCCTGAACCTTTAATTTATGTTTAAAGAGGGAAGCTCTCACACAATTGTAAACACAGCTAACATTTTTGTGGGGATTTTCAAGTTAAGGTGTTCACACATTGCTTCAAATCCCTAATGTAACTTGGAACTTGTAAATTTTGAAGGAGATGAAAAGATAAACATAGGAGGAGTTAATAATACAAAATTCAGGCTCTTTGCATTGGCTCATTAAGCACAATTAGTTGCAGCACCCTTGTTACAAGGCAGTAAGAGTAAGCACTTCAGATGTAATAAAAGGCAGTACATCACTGATAACCAATCTATATTCAGCTTACTACCACCTGTAAATGCAGGCAATATGTTTCTTTTTAAGAGGCTTGGAAAGTGGTTCCCAGGATACCTTTAGGGAACATGTACTTTTTGAATTAATTAATCACTACATGTCATCACTGCTCCACTCCACCGCATATGAAATAGCACTTCTCTGGCACTTGAAAATCTTAGTCAGAAGGAGGTTCAAGTAAAACAGTTTAAGATAAATATAACTCCAGTGCAAGAAAAATTAGCAGGCGTTAATTCCAAATGGAAATGGGGAAAATATAACTGCAGCTTTTATATTGCAGATGAGTTTCCTTCATTATTTGCATTATTTTCATGCATATCAGCTTAGAAGATTTTCCTTTTTTTTTTTTTCCTTTTAGTAATATATTGAGTGAATGCTCTTCCAGGGAGGTGATCTTGGCAGACACATATTTCAGGAATAAAAGCTTTTTAAGTTCTCTACCAATGTACATTGGCCCTAAAATCCTGGCCAATAGAGCATTTTATAGTGAAGAAGGACAACAATTTTCCAAATAGGGGCCCTTTTGTGTCATATCTACAAATAGAGGTAGGATACCAAAGCATGAATTTTCACTAGTGACCCTAAGGCAGAATGTGAACCAAGGTCTCCAGAGGGGAAAGGCTAATGCACTAAGTTACTGCACCACCAAGTCCCCTTCACTTTCCAATTATCACAGAACCTCTCCTACTGCTGTGACATTCTCCTTGCCACACAGGTCAAAAAGTGAGCTACTGTCAGAAGTGATTAATCTATCAGCTGGCTCAGGAATTACATAGGATAAAATGAGTGGTGTTGTCCCAAGCACAGTTGCAATACTATAGATTTACTTTCAGGCTTTTTTATCTGAAATAATGATTGTTTTCTCATTCATATAGTATTATGTTATATCAGACTTAGAGACTTCTTGTAAGAGGGAAAAACCCCCATGGTATCTCTTTCATAATTAATTTCAGGTTTATAGGTCCTACAAACCAAAAACCTCTGCTGAAATCCCTTTATTGCTAATGCATAAGATGATGTATGAGAGATCTGTTTCTAAATATGTAGCCATGTTATAAATGTGATCCAAATGTATTTTTGGGCTTTATTCTAGCCCACTTTTTAGTTATAAAAAAGCAAGCTACTTACGAACTCAGAAAAGCAATATATACTTAAAACTCAAAGGTCATGATAGGTTTCTTGCTCCCTAATTTTCCTATATCCTGCAGATCATAAAAATAAGTTTCAAGTGACTTTCTTCAATGATTCACAAGACTAGCTTACTTGTAAAAAAATCCCCAACATACATGCCCTGATTAAAATCATATTTTTACACTTAAAAGGTTTACTCTAATGTTGAAAAGTCATTTTCCCAAATACTTTTTCAATTATATGAGATTTCTCTATCTTGAAGGATTTAATAATTTAGTACTACAGATTAAACAACACTATGTGGTTTCATGTGGTTTCAACCTGTGAATCCTTTTTGCTTTGTTTTTAAGGTTATTGGCTTTATTTTGTCTGAAAGTGTCACAAAAGCTTACTAAAGATGCTAAATATTTATGAAGCTCTTAGCCTCAATGAGGTCAAAATGGAGTACAAAATTAGGTGCTTAATAGATTAACCAAAGTCTCAATTTTATACCAACAGTTAGTTGCAGTTATTTTGGTGTCTAAAAATTTTCCTTTATCCTAAATTTACAGACACCTTCCAGCTCCACTTTAGGGAAAAAACAAACAAACAAAGCCAACCATCCGAACAAAACCCGAATCACAGCACAAAACTTACACAGTTTAACTTTAGTACTTTAATACAGTTGCTCATTCTGACTGTCATGTAAATAAGGTCTGTTAGTCAGGATCCTGCACTAAAAATTTGCCTCCAACTTAAAAAAAATTCCACACAATGCTCTGCCAGCAACATTGATCCTACTGCAGTGGCATCAGTGCTGTGTCATCACTGCCCTGCCAATCCTTTGCATTTGCTTCATGCAGACTTAGTGGGTATATAATAACTATTATAAAAATACTCATTTGCTTTTTTTCCCTAAATACATCTTCAAAACAAGTTCTGTAAATTTGTTGAGTATTGATCAAACAGACATTTTACAATTTTACCTTTATGTCTGTTCTTCAGACATCAACTAATGAACTGTCGCTAAAAGAAAACACCCAGCAGAATCACAGAACCATTGAATGGCCTAGGTTTGAAAGGACTCTAAAGATCATCCAGTTGCAACCCCTATGCCATGGGCAGGGACATCTTCCATTCATATTATGTAATGTTGATGCATCAATCTTTAAATTACAGTATTTTCAAGGAAATTTTAATTTTATGTATTACACATTGGTTACAACTAATATTTCCCTGCAAAACTGATTCACAACAGAAAGAAAAGGAATCATTTTTTACAGTAATATAACATAGCAGAGACCTCAGGTGCAATTTCCTTAAAAATCCATCACATTTTGCTTTAAAATATCTAATGCTAATGTTTTGGTCTGAAAAATATGCTGTAATTAGCTAGAACTACATAGTAAAATAACTTCTTAAAGAAGTTCCAAAAGCTACTTTTTTTTAATCAGCTGAAATATGTAGATAATATGTTGTTTTGATTGCCTATAATATTTAGCCTTCATCAGCTGCACAGAGATTTGCTGTGATTTAAAATCCCAAAAATTTCAGCTAACAACACGGCATTTCTTTGGGAAAAGGAAAACATTTTAAAATAGCAATTACCACTGTAATTGCAAACAGCTGAAAGTTTTTGAATTCTTGATAGTCTGATTCTAGGCTTGATTTGCAACATCGTTCTTGATTGCATTCCTCTGTAAATCTTCTGTTGACATTCAGGGTTTGTTGTAGGGTTTTTGTTTGTTTGTCTTGTTGAGTTTGTTGTGTTTTGGGGTTTTTTGTTTGGTTTGGTTTTTTTATTACCAACTTTGGCAGAAACTCTCATCCAAAAACTGGGGAAAGAGTAAATGAAGAGAATAAGGAAGGATGAAGGCAAAGAATTAAAGGTCTTTCACATGAATATTCCATCTTTTAAAAAAATGTTTGTATAATATATTCCAGAGCAGATTTTTAAAGAAGTTACCGAATTATTTTTAGTGGGAATGAAAATATCCATAATTTCCCTGATAGATTCATTTTAAGATTCATTTTAACTGCTATTCTTTATTTCATTTCACTTCAGAAGTGAAACAAACAAAAAAAAAAATACATCACCAGCTCCAGCTTCTTCCTCTCTGCTTCTAATCCAAAGGAAGGCAGCTCTTCCTCAGGCTGAATATTCCTCAGGCTGAATAGCCATTATGTAGTCTTATACTACATAATGTAGTAGTAGTAGTCTATGCCATAGTCTTAAATGTATACTGCCTATCCATAACTCTCCCTTGATCCAGTTTTTGGAAAATCCAATTGCTTGGTACCATCAATTGCATTGATAAGAACCATAGTAGTTATCATTAGCAGAAGGAGATCTGTGAAAGGCTCCATGCTATTTTGAAAGGACTTTGGTGTCACTAATGGTTTGCAGTTTGGAATGCCCATTCATATTTGACAGTACTTTATGCATTTGTATTTTTACTTCTCAGAGAGGGTAACTACTTATGGAGTAGTGTATGCCAATTTAGCAAGAAAAACAGACTATTCCCAGTGTCCATAATACAGATTAAAAAGTAATACCAATATACATATAGAGTATATACTATATTTGACAATATTTCAGTATTTAATAACCATGAAGAGACTGAGGGAAATCATAGAATGACTAAGGGCATCTCAGAGACATAGATGAAAGTATTTTGGGATGCACAGTCTGATGAGTCATCTTTATGACTGGTTAAATTCTAAAAAAATTCCTTTCACTCTCCTTTTTAGACTACTATTTAAGCACATCCACATTTTTATATATTTTTCCTTCAGACACTGTAGGATTGTCTAAAGGAATAAGACTAAAATTGCCTGTTTCAGAAAGGGAAGTTTCAGTGTCAATATCTTCAATATTTTCCTTCTTTTTTTGTAAAGATTCATGTAAGTGCAATTCAAAAGTTGAAAAAACTTTTTTAATTGCCTCACCTTTAGATTTGTAGCTTGCATGGGACAGATTGAAAATTATTTCTTTGTTTACCCTTACCTGCAAGACAGGAATTTATAGTTTTTTAAGTCTGCATTGGTAAATTTGAAAACAGTTTTACTCTTCATAACATTTTGAACCACTTTTAGTATTCATCCCAAAACCACTAGTAAAAAACAAAAAGACAGAGAATATCCCACCTGTTTTGAAAGTCAGGCCATTATAAGACCGGTATGGTAATAATTACTTCATGGTTATGAAATTTACTGAGCATATGGCAATTTACATTTACTTAATTACAAGTAGACTTAATTGGTAAGTTTACCTATGCATTTACTAATATTTGCTCTTCTTAAAAAAAACCAACACATTAAGGGTTAGAATTAGAGCACAATAAAAATACATTCTTTGATAGGAGAAAACATATTAAAAATTCTAGTAATGGGTTCTTGTTACTATTATGAATATTTCTAAAAATTCAAAGGAGAGGCCTAAAAGCCTTAAATGGTTTACCAGCTGGTAGTGGATGTTTATGGAAGGACTTTCATGAATCACATGTTTTCTAAACTGTTGCTCTTAAATGTCTGAAAGTAAGTATTTTAAAATTGGACTGCTGTAAAATGCCCAGAACACAGGCCCTTAGCGGAGTGTATGGTCCCTCATGAATTTATATTGTAAGAAATAATACATAATTCACCAAAAGTTTGAAAAAAAACCCTCTTCAGATATGCCTAAATTCATTGGGGTTTATATAAGAGGCAACCTTTCCTAAAAAGGAGATCGTGGGTTTGTACCAATTTCACCAGTCGCAAAATCATGAAACAGACATAATAAAGTACAGTTGAGGATCACTAAATCCAAAAGTACTGATCTGATCATGAAAAAATGTTTTCATGATCAGATCAGTACTTGCATTTTTTGGTGAAATAATAATGATGTGAGGTTTTTTTTTCCCCCAAGGAACATTTCCAGAGAATCCCAAATAAAATTTTCTTATGCTTTACTCATTTGGAAAAGGTTTCTAATGCATGCTGGAATCATACATGATTTACTTCTTTTAGCCTCCTATATCTATCTAGTTTTCAATATTTTTTTCTTATGTTTTCCTAATTCTATATAGGTTTCTTTTAGTTTATATGAATATACAGTATCTAGTAAAATGGGATCCAGATGGTAATGAATTTTTCATACTAGATAATAAAAAATAATATAATAACACCAGTAGCACGACAGAGCCCTCAGTCTAAACTGTTAATTCCTCTTTTCCTTGAAAAAGGTGCTTGTATCAACTTTAATGTTTCATGTGAGAGATGCATTTTTTTAGTTAATGCCCTCTGTGGACAACTATATACAATTAATTCGCCACCCAATTACAAAACTGGGAAATTTTCCAGCTCCTTCACCTGCAGACCATACTAGTGCCACAGTCCTCTTGGCTCTCTTCAAGAAGATCTTGGTAACACCTTGCATGTGCATTAAAGTAACTGAAATCCTTTACCTTTAATAACATCCAATCTGCCTGTCAAATCAAATTATTGTCTCAGAGACAAGTCATAAAGACAGCTTGAACACACTGTGAGTCAGGAGTAATAATTGATCTCTTTAATATTTTTCCCTTGCTATGAACCTAGTGCTTCAAATTAGCATATCCCAACTTTACTTTAGAAAGATCAGGCACTGCCACTTCAAAGCCTGGTGACTGCAATATAGTCACTGTTATAAGGAAGACCAGTTCATATCCACTCCCTCAGAATTCCTCACCAATACACTTCATTAATGTGATTAAATCACATGCTTTGTGAGGCAAATGTGTAGGTGAATTTGTATTTAGGTTAGTAATAGTTTGGATGCAGTCACATATTTTCCTTCAAATAGTCCACATAAGAAATATTCTCATTTTCTTTCGACCTTACCAAAAAAACTCCCTTCTGTTTTCATGATGGAAATTGTCATTCAACTTTAAAACTTCTTCTATAAGATATCACAGTTATTCAAAAAAAGGAAATACCATGTCTAAGCTTCTGAAAAAATATTAGTCCCTATATACTTTTTTCATGGTTTCTTCCAGAAGTTGTTGTTTCTCTTGAAATTCTTAAGCAGTTCATAATGTGATTTGTAATTTTCTTCTATAAATTGCATGTCTTCTCGGACATGAATGTGAAAGACATAGAAATTAGTTTTTATTACTGAGCTGTTCCTTTCCATCATAGAAGGAGAAAGAGACATTGTTGCCAAAAGTCAACATTAGAAACTGTTTAAATGTGAACCTTATAGGAAGGAAAAAGCTTGCTGGCAGGTTTCTTAAAAAAGGATCTTCCTAGGTAAATTATTTCTTTTCTGGTCTTTTGCATAGAATAGTGCAGGTTCCAAACAGCTTCCCTGCAGATTCACTCCTGTCCTTCCCAGACAAAATTGAGTCTAAAATAATTTTTTTAATAGATAAGAATGAGATCAACCTTAAAAATGCCATGAAATCAAGAGGATTTGATAGTGTAGCCACAATGAAGTTTGACTTTCTTTAGGCAGACTTAAAAATTCAAATTATAAAATTAATTTTTCTACAGAAATAACAAAAGGTTCACTCTCCTCTTAATATCCTCTAATGGGCACAGCAGAGCACTCCCAAGTAAAGTAGTCAAGATTGCTCTTATGATAAATAAAAAAGTAACTTAAAGTGATCATTTATATCAACGTGCATCTTTAGATAAAATAAGAAGGAAAGAGTAAGATTTACAAATCAGGTGAGGTATCTGAAGTGGGACTTGGATCAAACAGTGGTGTGTAATGTGAAGACATAAAAATATATACATAAATACATAAACTTTTATCACTAATACCCCTAAATTGCCTAGGTTCCATTTTCCATGCACGTCTAAAGCTACACCAGACCAGCCAAGGTGAGTACTTGGTTACCTAAACCTGACTTAAATTCCCAAACTAAAAAGTTCTCCTCTTCACTGGAGCACACAAGTTCCCTTGTAGGCATTTAACAAGGAGCCCTGGCACCTGACCTGCTGTGAGAGATTCCCACTGAAGTTCTCCATGTATCAAACTTTTAGTATGCAATGTGGAGACTCACATGGTTTAAGTGCTTTCACAGCTCTAGCTCCCTGAATAAACTCTTACACCCACATATTCCAAACAACCCTAAAAGCTTTCAGCACAGCAACTATGGGACATTCTCTTTTAAGTAGCAAAAAGTGAGTTACAGTGTTGGCATTTCAGTCATCAAAACTAACCATTAACTTCAGATTAGTTTATTTTTTTGTGTTATTATTAACATGTCCTATATTCATAGACAATAAAAGTAGCATTAAGGCTTAATGGGAACAGCATATTTACAGGATATGAATTAACTATTGAGAAAAAAAAATACTATTGCTGACAGAATTCCCCAAAACTTACCATCACAAAAGGCACTATCAACATATGCAAACAAGCTCAAACAATTCCACACTGCTAATATGGAGCTAGTTTATCCCACAAATACACACAGTCCCCTGCTGTGATGAAAGGAGATATG
The DNA here is from genome assembly GCF_012460135.2 of Molothrus ater. Classification (NCBI taxonomy): domain Eukaryota; kingdom Metazoa; phylum Chordata; class Aves; order Passeriformes; family Icteridae; genus Molothrus; species Molothrus ater. The sequence goes on along the minus strand of NC_050480.2, from coordinate 103,429,756 downwards.
TCCCACACATTAAAGTTGTGCTGAACAAAGAAAGAGGTTTTAAGAAAAGACCCAGTTTTTATAAAAAGAACAATCCTAACAGCTCAAATGACTACCAAGAAAAGAAATAGAGCCTTGATATTTAAATGCACCGTCAATTTGATAATGAGAAAAAAAATGCATAAGAAGGAATCAGTGTCATATACTGAAAATTATATTATTTACTGATGAAAGTAACCATCATAAGTCAAACAAGTGAGATTTTCATAATCATATTTAGTCATTTCACAATACACAGATCTGCAACTTGTACAAGTGTGTGCCATACAAACAGAAACTACTTTACTGAATTAAAGTCTCATGTAAACACTCAAATACTCTGCTTAAGGAGATGTCTTGAAAGACCAGGTGATAGTGTACATCAAGCAAACATCACAAGGAAACGGGGTAGACAGGAAAAAATAATTTTAATTTTCAAAATACCATCCTATTGAAATAATCAGGAAAAAATTATAAACTATGAAAATTTTATATATATATAATCAGTAATTTTAAAACACTCCAAATATTTTTGTATTGATTTGAAATTTTTAGTACAAATTAGAAAATTATTATGACCAAAGGGTTTTATTTAAAGCTACACTTTAAAAAAAATTCACTCTTCAAACTTTCACTTTTCTAATTGCAAAAATGTCAAGAATTCATTTTCAAATTAAATTAGGGGACTTCTACTGTCAGCTCATACTAATGCCACTTCTAATTTCAAAGCATGAATTATTTCTATTGAAAAATAATTTTGATGGAGAATTCCAAATCAAGTTCTACCATCAGTTCTTCTGAGGCTGAGAAAAAATTTTAATTGTAAAGCTCAATGTGTTTACACAGTCTTTCCTTAAAAATTATTCCGTTTCAGAGAATAAAAAAGAAAAAATACTAAGCCATAAAAATTTGCCAACAATATTTTTCTATCGAAAAAATACTTGTTCCATGGCATTGGTTTTTTTCTACTTCAATTTTGAAAAAAAAATCAGTGTATTTACCACCTCTGCAGAAATTCTAGTCTGCTAATTTGTGCAAACTAAGCCAATTGAAAGCATCTAGCTCAAATTTTTCAATTTATTTATGTCTGACTTTTTCTTTTTTTTACCTTGTTTCTTCCTATTCTCTGTAGCATTGCAGATCTTTAGAAAAAAATAGTCTTTAGAAAAAGGTGGAGAATATGCTCATTATTAAATACATTCATTATTGCATATTGCAATATCTATCAAGCATAAGAAACAAAATAGTAAGAAATTTTACCTCAAACTAGCCTTGAGAACATATTAATCTAATTAACTAATTGAAGATCCTGCACACAGTTGTTCAAGAAATTCAAGTAGTTAGAAGAGCATGACACATCAGAAACAACAGCAGCATTCTTTCTTATCTTGCTGTCCTGGAGTTTGAGCTGCTATTATACATTTCCAGGAATGCTCAGCTTTGCCAGTTCTGACAGTCACAGCTGATTCTTGGTTTTGCCTCAGCACAACTGTGGTACCCATGAATAACCTTCTCCCCCAGTTCCCTACAAGGGACTGCTTCTTGCTCCCTGTGACACCAGTGCTGGCCTCATTGCCTTGGTGTCTGACTGTTCAGGCAGCACTTGCTGCTCTAGCAGCTGCTCCTGTCTCCTCAGGGAAACCTTGGGAAGAGTATATTGATTCAGCTAATTCATTTTGGGATAGCAAATGATTTTAATGGAGGAAAGGTTTGTCATGATATGCATGCTCAGTCTGATTGGGGAATGGATTAAGGCCCCAGTATCAAAAAGAGACTGCTTTCAAGAAAACCTTCTTTTAAGTGGCGTGACCCAAATTCTCTGTTCAGAAAGTGTGGATGACAAGGCTCTCCCTTTGCATGAGCAATGATTTCATTGCACAATCACTAAAATCTCTGGTTTCATATGATCAAGAAAAGAAGACATTTCCAGCTTTAGAATGCAGCAAATTGCAGGAAGACTAAACCAATAGCTTTCTTTTAATAAGATAACTGATGTGCTTGAGGAAATATTCACCTGGATTTCAGCAAGGCATTTCATTAAACAACACGTGTGACAATATTAGTTAAAGTTGAAAACACTTAGGCAAGCAGTGAAATTGAAAGGTGGATAAGGATTGGCTAAAGAAGAAATGGCAATAAGTTGCTCTGAAATGTAAAACATCAGACTGAAAGACATTTACCAATCCAAATGCAGGTTTTGGCACAAGAGTTATTTATAAATTGGAAATAAAAAAAACAAAGTGGAAAAGTAAATCAGTTTCTAAAAGAAAGTCTGAGAGAATAATTCTATGAGAAAAAGCAAAAAACTTTTAAGATGGAAGTTATTTTTGCTAAATTTATGATGCTAATATGAGAAAATTGGAGACCAAGAAGGTCCCTGTTGGTCTTGGGTTTCAAAGTTTGTCACTCCTTCTATTTTTTTACCAAAGTCTGTTCTTTTAACCATCAGTTTATCACCACATTCTGAATGTAGCCCATACTTTCTTGAGACTTTTTTACCCCTAAATTACCTGATTTGAATTCCTCAAACTAATAGTCTTAAAACTTATCACTCACGATCCATTGTAATAAGGTCACTCACTCTCACAGGTCCATTTAAGCCATTTTCAGTGAAAAAGTAATTAAAGCATTCCTTCAGGATCTCTAGGTTTACTGTTGTGTCTTTTCTCCTCTCATTCTGATTAGTTACCTTTCTTGATTTTTCATCATTTCCTCCATTTTTGCTGGTTTTTTCCTAAACTTATTCATATTTGTTAACATCCTTAGCAAATAATGAGGAATGCCAAGCACAATGATTCTTTTACATTACCTGCCAGATTCATAGTTCAACTTTGCTTTTCTAAAATATTAACACTGCAGATTTGGGAGAAACTAAATAAATCAGAAGTATATATAAGCCTTTCTCCTATGTCCTCACCAACCTGAAAAAAAAAAAAAAAGAAAAAAGCACTAAAAATGTAGTGGAGCACAAAATTAGGGGGTAACTATTCTGGTATTGTACTCTCCATTTGCATATTCTGGGTTTATCTGAAGTTCATCATGCCTATTTCTGGACTTACTGTATATGAGTAAGACATGCATAATCAACCCTTAAACCAAATTTCTTTCCTGCTCCGTGGGCAGGTGTTCAGCAGGCAGCTGTTCAGCATGTGAACTAAAAATTAAAAAATATCCTTACCTTTTAGGTGAATCTGTGATAAGGCTTCGCTCTGCTGGAAATTGCTCTCATAGACATCATGCACAAGCCTTACAGGCTAAGAGACCAGTACCTAATAAAAAATTCAAAGTCACTGCACGTAATAGGTAATGAAGTGCTGGTTCTAGGCAGCAGCACAGGAACTTCAGGTGTTTGCTTAATATTCACTAAGCATATTCTGAAATAGTCCATGCACATTTTCAAAAATTTCTTTCACATAATGCCTCACTTTTTTCGATCCTATAAAAGACATTTGTTCAATAATATCCACTAAGTAGCTGGGCCTGGGGAAAAGGTATCATTTGCACAGAAGTATTAGAAAGACATTTAGTAGAAAATGACGTATCTTTGAATGCAGCATTCCAGAATACTATAAGGCAAAGTGAATTAATGTTTGCATTACTTATATTTCGTTTGCAAAAGAGAATTTGAATTATTAATTTAAGCATATTTAAAGCCTAACTAATGTAGACAAGCCCATGAAGAGGTTAACATGCATTGATCATATACATACATTAAAAAATGGAGTGTAGTTAGTGAGCTTCTGAAACAGAAAAATAAGACACAAATAAAATAAAAGATATCTTTGGTTTTACCAACTAATTTTTTTTCCACATTTCTATTCACTTAATTTTCACAATGATTTTCCACCCAGATATTATATATACTGTAAACTTCTAATGGATGGGTAAGTACAGAAAAATTAAAATACAGGTGAAGAAAGAAATTATATCATAGGAAAACTATAGTATGGAAGAAATCGGGCTGTACTGAGGTTCCCATCTCTGAAAAACAGTAAAATCTAAATGTGTGGCTCAAAATTTTAAAGGTCTTTAAAATTATCACTCACTTCTATAAAAATATACATTGGTTTGTTTACAGAAAGGGGTCTTTATATAAAATAGCTCCTTCAAAAAATTATTTCAAAATATTGAAATAAAAAATCTAGGTGAGTAGGCTGAATGTGTCATTCTAACTCCATGAGAGCAGTCTCTTCCTTGGCAAGAAACCCTCTAGCACTGGTAAGTCTACTTTGCAGTCTGTAAGCAGTGTGGCTGGACATAGCCTTAAAATATCTTTAGGACAATGTATAGTGCAGTCCTCCTTTCTTCATAACCCATACTAAAATATATGTAGACTTTGGTGTAATTCTGTTCCACTCATGCACAATTTGGAGATCCAGGAACTATTTGTTTTCTCCCAGAACACAAAGAACCTTCTCATTGCTGTCATATGTTCTTGTATAAGCAAGAAATTTTAAGGAAATGCACAAATGTGTGTGCATGTGTGTCCTTGTGGATGTGTCTGAGTGAACCACAGAGGAGAGAAAACTTCAAAGCAAAGGAAGACAAAATTAGAATTGTTTTTGCTTAACAATATTTGGGCAACAGAAGGACTGATCTTAAACTCTTGTATTGCTTTCCAATGTCCAGTATTATTTCTCACTTTTTCTCAAGGGATAGTGAAAGAATTGCCTATTTTCTTGAGAGGTAGAACCTTGAAAGACAGGTAATGACCATTCTGATGCAAGACCATAATACCACAAACTCTGAAATCTTAATATGTAAGTTAAGCAATAATTTCTGGGATGTGGATCTTGAAAAATGGTTATATTCCCCCATTTTACTAGGACATCTTTCAGTGCTAAGATAAACCTGATGTTCACACAGGTAAGACTCATACAGAAGAAATGCCATAAGAGAGAAAAACAGGAGAAAATGCAATATATCCATCAACAATCAAACATAGGCCAGGCACAAGAAATATACCCAAGCCAGTTCAAATACAGGTAGAGCACTATTGTAAGTCTATTTCTGCATGCCCGTTTAAATTCTGTAAGCCTCCATAAATGCAGTTATCATTACCATTGTTGCCTTATCATTCTCAGTGATTGCTCTCTTTCAGTCAAGTACAAAGGCAGGCTGAATATAAATGTTTTGTCATAAAACTGCTATTCAAACAATAAAAAGGGTTATAATAGTACTAAAAAAATCACCCCCAGGGCTGCAGCACAGACTGGTAGTATGCATATTCAGGCAGCACAAAGCAGTTCCAGTCACATACTTCTACCCACAGGAACCCTTCCACTGAATCTGTACTTAATATCAGGGTGTTCCCAGAAATGATCCAGATATTACCAGGTAGTCAAGACACAGGGAACATTTTGGAATGTCATTCAATTAGAGGAATACAATTTATTAATACTGTGAATTTGTGTTGAATTCAGCAAATAACAACAAATTTAAAGTCTTTAATTTTTAAGAAGAAAAATGCTTCAATTATGTTTTCTGCCTTGATCCAAAGCTGTTTTTGTTGGTCCCAGATCTAGCCATGTAGTGCCACCCAGGGGCCAACTGCAACATGATTCAACACTGCCATCTTGCCAAATAGCCTCAAAAAAGCATTATGCAATACACCCCAGACTGTCTTCTGCACAGGCATAAGTATTCTTTTTAAAATGTCTTAGATGTTATAGTATCTTTTTTTTTCCCTTTCTTTTTGTAGCATAGAGATGAAAGAGGTTGGGTCAGGTCAGGCAAGGAAGGGTGAAAGAATATGTAACAAGTCAGGGACCACCAAAACAGACTAATTACTCCCATAGAGTGACCGGATGGATGTCTGATCAAGAAGGAAAAACAAAAAAGGGGGGGAAAAAAAGGAAAAAGGAAAAAAAGAAAAAAAAACCCCACAGGTAGAATTTAAAGCAAAAGGTTTATTAGCACCAAAAGCCCACTGCCCTGGGTAAATGTGCTTCCTTGCAACAATAAAGACAAATAAAGTACTAAAAAAGGATAAAGCAGGAGATTACAGACCTAGCTGTGGTTTGATAAATGGCACTCTACTCCTCTCTGCTTATTGTGTACTTCATACCTCGCTCTTGAATATGGAAGAGAATTTTATTAAAGATTTAGCCACGGTGGTGGTGGTGACTGGCTCACAGTAATTTTCCTACAAAGTAGTTTAATCTATCACAGGGCAGACAGTGCACCTTCTTACCATGTATCATATCTGTCTATTGAGTAAGTGCTATCCAAATCCAATTTCTTTTCATTTTTGGAACCTGTGATGCATATTCAAGATACATTTTCTTTTTGTCTGTGGCCTAAATTAGGTGCTTTATAAAGAAAAAATAAAAAAGGGGGAAAAAAAAGTGAAGTAATAAAAAAGACTGGACATTTTCTTTTTTTTTTTCTAAGATTCACTACAGTGCTAATGATGCAAAACAGTGGGCATGTATGGTTGGCTGTCACTGCACTCACGACACTGTCAGTGCACAGCCCCACCTCCAAATCCTGGCCCCAGCTCTTACAGGTGAAACTTATAAAATCCCTGCAATAAAGCCCTAATTTGCTATGATATTTCAAAGTTCATTTTCTATATTTAATTAAAATAATGGTCAAAATCCTTATGCTTTTTTTAATTAAGCAATCTGAGGCTGGAAAAGTTGTTGATTTAGGCAATCAAAAATGTAGTCTAAGCATTTAGAAATTGAGATTTATTTTTTTTTTCCCACAACCAAACCTAAGATAAGGCTTCTAAGAGTTTCTTCATTTTAATTGTAAATTACTCTGTAGGATTCACAAAGAATCTAAGAAATTAAGTACTTCTGATAATTTCTCAGTTCTGACAAGTATTTCCTCCCAGTCTGTGGCTTTTGGTTTGGAGACTGGGGGATTTTTCCATTACCATACTTCTGTGTGTCTGCTGAGCATGTTTGTCAAACTGAGAGAGAAATTAAAGAGGTCTAATCCAAAACTGTTACATCTAAACACATTTCTTTTGGAAACTACTGTTAGTATAGAACATAGTAGTTCTCCAGATCTGAGCATGAAGCACATCCAAGCATAAAATACACAGGTATTTTATGCTTTCAACAAGGTATTCAACACTTCAGGGGCAACTAAAGGTGACAGAGCTGGTCCTTTATTACAGTCTGATTAATTCCCTTTGTTAAACCACTACATAAGATCAGTGTATGTATTCCAAGGTGATAATCAGAACATTAAATCTAATAATATGTTTGAATTTATGCCTGCTACAATATGGGTGGTTATCAGATGTTAAATTTACTGAGCTAAGAGAAAATAAACTTACATATATGATTGGATTTTACCTAGAGTAGCTTCCAAAGGGCAGTCTTGGAAATGGGAGTTTTAGCCCAGAACTAGCTTCAAATCTATTCCAGCTTTGGTCCCATGGAAGAATCTTTACAAGTTGTATCAACAAGAATCTTTCTTTCAACTTGATCTTCAACATCTCTGACATATGCAACAGGCTGAAACAGATATCTCTAACATGGTTTTTTGCATGATACCCATGATACTATATTTTCCCCTTGGATTTTCTGCTTCTAATCTCTGACTTCTTATCACCATATTTTTCTTTCATCATTTGAGCAGCACTATCCTAGTGCCTATAAATATAGTCCCGTTCAGGTCTGACACCTCAACAACAGCAGAGAGTAAAAAGAATGGAGTCAATGTACTCAATAGTACTGATTTTATTAGTCTCTACAAAAAGTGTGCATGACTAAAAATTTCAGTCCATATTTCACCCTAGACAAGGCTACTGAAAAATCAAGTTAGGTAGGTGTACTCTGAATTTGTGGAGATCTCACTACTTCCCAGCAATTGTTTCCAAAGTCTCTCTTATCAGGTCCCTTCCTCTACAGGGACCAGATTGAAGTCAGAGATTAATTTAAAGGATTGCCAAAATTTTAATTTTATCATGGGATTTCTTCCTAGATTCCATTAAAGATTATATTTTTTTTAATTGAACAATACACATTTAGCATACACTTTGAATGAAAAAGCACAAGCTCTCTTCTCTACTATTTCAGTTTTTCCTGTAGTGTTAATGTTACAGAATCTCATTACTGCTTTTGCTCAGACATAAATCACTCTGTGTCCTGCTTCCAAGCTGACAGTTAGCTATCTTTGACTGCATTTTCCACTACTGATTCTCTGAAGGGTGTTCTCTAAGGTAGCACTCACGTAGTGATGTCCTGTGAGAGCCTGAAAATACTGAAATTTAAATACTTAAAATCTATGCAGTTCTATTCATGCAATTTTTTTTCTCAAAAAGCAGACTTTTCCTGGACTTTTTATCTTTTTGAGTGTTACAATTGTGGTGCTTCCTTTGGTCTGCAAATGATGCTCTGCCTAATGTATTTCATACAGCACTGCTGACCCTCTACTGTACCCACTGCATCAAGGTACTGCCTACAGTATGCTCTTCTAAGCATCTTCCTGGTCTCACTTAGGAAAATAAAATTTAAAGATTTAAAATCTGGATTAGTCAGCAACTTTCAAAATCTTCTGTCCAAGGTCCCAGACTTATTAGGGTCCCAGACCTATTAGGGTCCCAGAGAAAGCACTCAATTAGCTCCCTACGCATGCAATATTTAAGCTTGCCTTTAAATAACTCCCAAGCACTTTATACTTAGAAAATGCTTAGAAAGAGCATGTGGTTTATATTTATATGGAATTGAATACTCTTTGAATTTCTCCAATACAGCTAGTTTTCTTAGCTGATTTAAGAACAACTGAAAACATCGTGACTGTCATCCTGTCTAAAGAAGTAACACCACCACTTAACGTCGTTATTCTAAGATATCTATTTTTTGCAGTTTCTTACTGAAAGTGCTGTTTAAGCCTTATTCTGGTGTCCTACATATCTTCAGAGAATTTGTAATGAGTGGAGTTTTAAAAAATCTCCTTTTCCATCAAGGATATTTTCTCTGTGTGGTATTTTCTGTCATTTTACTTGTGGAATTACATTTTCTTGAGGATCTATGAGTTGAACAGAGGCCTGTGTTTTTGTTATCCTAGATTCAGTCATTCTCAACTACACACTACTGGGTACTACATACTAATGAATTACAGTGTGTAGTAGGCCTTCACAGCTACAATTTCACACAGACAAGGCCAAAAATGTGGACAACAGCATAGGCAAGACAACCAAAAAAAGACATTACACAATCACTGTCAGTAAGGATGCTGTCCAGATTGGCATTTATACAAGAAAATGTGAGTAAAACTAGGTGAGTAAATCTCTGCTTATATGAAATGTCACAGCAATAAGGAAGGATGCTCAGCTTCTATGCTGGAAGGAGAGAATTAACTCAAGTATGCCACTGCCTGGGGAAGAGGACACTGGAAGAAGATACTTAGAACACAAAAAGCAACAAAAATAAAATAAGAACTATATAAATTAGATCCTGAATTTCACATTACATTGATCCATGTATTTACAAAAATGAAAAAAGAAGCCAAGGAGATAATAAGCTCTGGACTAGCTCAGAAATTACAAAAGTTTTGAAACTACAAAGCTACAGAAGTTTTGAAAATCTGTCACTTTGGATATAAGGAAAATGTGATTGGACGTGAAAGATCAGCCTAGATATATGGAGAAAAAACTTGCTGTAGGAACACAATGACAGGAAGTCAGAAACAAGTCAGAAACACTGATAGAAAGCATTAAGGGAAAAAAATGGCAAGATATCTCTTAGAACTAGATATGCTTTTATTCACCATCACACTCAGAATGTTACATTCATAGAAACTTGGGACAATATCTGACCAGAAAGAAAAAAAAAACAGTTAAGCAAAAAAATCAGAAATCAATAATAAACTAAAGAAAAGTCTTACAGTACTTTAGATTAACTTGTAAACTGAATGATCAGAAAAACAGATTTGGCTACACTGCCATAGCATGAACCTCCATATTGAGTCAGAAACACATTTAATATGCACTTGATTTGTAGTCAAATGCCTTCTTTGATGAATTATGTTAGAATCACTGCCATTCCTGAGACAAATTAAAACTCTACTTTTCATTTCATAGAGAGCTTGGGCCTTTCCTGAGACATCTGTATAACCTTAGAATTTTAAGTGGCAGCTGTTGCACACCCACACACTTCTGGCTTATTACACCTTCACTGGTTTGAGGAAAACCTCTGCTTCAGCCAGGCTGTGGACTAATCCCTGAGGCCAGATCATTCCTTGACAAAAGCAGAAAGTACTGTCCTAGAATATTACTTCAGGCTCACCTCCATATTTCAGCAGACAGACCATATATATCTAAGAATATGCTTTTGCATACCTTGAGATGACAAAAAGCACCTCAAGCGTTTGCCTATTCACTTAGTTTCCCACTTCAAGATTTTGAAACCTAGGCTTCTTTTGGGAGTTTTTCATTGTAGAGTATTTTGAACATCTCTTTCCTCTCTTTTACAAACCACTATGTGGATTTTGTTCCTGACTCAATTCAAACAGTATATACTCCTCTTATTTCAATAAATGGGTCTAAAGAATAAGTTGCATTACTTCTTACTTGACAGAGGACAATATGAATTAGAGCAATAAGAAATGATATTCCAGTAAGAAAGTAAGATACAGGTGAAGGAATTGAAGGAACCTCAATATTAAACACCACAAATCAAAAATTATATAAATTAGTTACCTTAATACAATCTAAAATTAACTATTAAACATCAGTTCAAAATTCAGATGAAACTGTGAAGGATCCAATTTTACTGAAATATGTACATATGGATGTAATTTCAACATAGAGCCAGGTTTTTGTAATGGCATACATCTGTAATACAATCATTACTGACATATTAAAACCTCAAACAAGATAAAACTGATTTGACTATTTTATAAAGTATTTACAGGCAATAGACCAAACTCTGTAGTCCTCCCAGATTAAAGAAGCTAGCTTGAAATCTAGGTAGCAGCATAGACAAGGACTCTAACTGAGAAACTGACCAAGGAGAATTTTTCTTATAGGCAAAAATTATCTTTTTAAGGACTTGGAATAATAGGAGTACATGCAAATGGCTGTTAAATTTGTACTGGTTTTCCTACCTAAGGCAAAAATATTCTCTGTCAGAGACCTAACTTTGCTGAAAGTACCAATGGATACGGCGGATTTATCTGGATAACTGGCTTCACACCCTCCATTCCCTCTTCAGCTACCACTGTCAAGATTTATATCCTTTCAAGTCCATAGCAAGCACTTAATTCTTTAGCCCCCTCTGCAGTATTTGGTTCATAGCCTGGACCAGCAACACTGAGTAAGACAAGCAAGACATTCAGCATGTGACAGCTGAGCTGAGAGCGCTGCCTTGGGGTGAGGAGGGTCCACAGTGCTCTCCAACCTGGATACCTCAAACTTTCAGTGAATGTTTGGGGTGTTTAGTAACCAAAGGTTCAGCATAATTAAAGAAACAAAAACTAGTCATTAAACAACACACACAGCCTTCACACTGAGATTATACTCAAATATTATGTATAATATACATGCTTGGTCCCTTTATGTCTCACACACATGTTGGATTCTTCACCATTTGGGTAAGAACTTGGAAGAAATTTTAAACCACAAATATGTTGATGTTTCTTACTCTTACAAGCTTTTTTACTGAGAATTTTTTACATGCTTTTTTTCCCCTACAAAGAGAACATCCCTCATTTATGCAACAGGTAGGTTCAGCTGTTATTGTTATATATGGTATATATCAAGTAAACAAAAACATGCAAAAAATTTATTCTTGCTGAAGAAAACTAATAAAATCTAGGAGATCGTCATAGATGCAGGAAGTTTGCTTCATCCTCATTGAGTTCATTAAGAAAGTGAATGAGGAAATTACCTCTTCTACCTATGCATGCAATATCAGCTTCATCTAGAAACAGCATGGTTTCATTAGTATCTGTCACAACACTAGCATTATATAAGAAATTGCTTGAAGCCAATATCCCAAGTACAGCAGTCCTAAACCCTGGGAAAGGCCAGACATAAGCTATGCAGCACAGAGTATCTTTGCATCTTATGAATGATGGTTTACTGCTGGAAAATTTTTCTCTTCTTTCTTGGTCTCATCTATCTAGGACTTTTTCATAAAACCCATGGCTAACAATGTATTTTTCTAAGCTAAATTACTGAAGACATAATGATATTCAGAAAGTATAAAAAAAAAGTCACTGAATTATATTATTGCTCAATATAAATATTTGCCCAGAAGTGTTTCTCTAATCAATATTTAAAGTGAGTCAAAGGAAGTTTAATAGCTAAATCTTGCTCTCATTATATGTCATCATCCTTTATCTGATATCTTCTGAAGCTATAGACCCCTCAGAGGTTGGGAAAAAGCAAACAATTAATTTCACAAAATTTTCATAAGAAAAAACTGCTTATTTGAAAAATATGACAAAACTGGATTAACATTTTCATGCATTCAGGAGGGCACTAGCATAATGCAATAAGTTCTTTAATAATGAAATATGCTTTGATACTATTATATGTTTCAGAAATAATTATATCCTGTCAAAGCACAAAAGAAAATGAAAATACAGTTGGTTTGCAAACAAAAATCATTGTAAATCATGAGCAATATATGGATATCTATTAGGACAAAGACTGTACTTAGGAACTGCATGTGTTTGTGTGCCCATGTGCTCGTGCATGTATTGTTGTGGTGCCTACTAGGCATGACTCCTGATCTGGTGTCTGCTTTTTCTGCCCATATGCCATTGTGACAGCCCTGTGCTGAAATCCAAATTAAATCTGTATTTGCACTATAATTTTCAGTGTACCAATGAATAAAACATTGCTGTTTTCTTTCTGTTATGAATGTATCTTCTATTTTGTGAAGTGTTACTCAGCCCTCCCATACAAATGTGATATCAAACCTTTTTGCAGCATAAGTCACTGAAGAGAACCAGAATTAAAGAACGAGATGACAGACACTTAAAGTACTAAATAATTTACTAATGGCATGTTGGTCTCTTACAATGTCAGTTCTGACCTGAGAAACCAGAGCAGTAGGTGCTGCCCTAGACACTGACCCAAGGAAAGGTGTCTGCCCAATCTTACTTTGAAAGCACAGACCAGCAGCAGTTCCACTACTGAGGGACAGAGAGGAATGCTATGGGAAAAAATACTATCAGTGGAATTGTCAGTAGTCTCTAAATACCAGCTGGATTTATTAATTACAAATTATACTGTGAATGTGCTATTTTTAGGCTCAAAAAATGAAAGTTGCCTAGGGAAATGAATACCTAATTTCTGCAGGAGCTCTGTATCCAAATCAGGTTTTCTAGGTAATTTTGTGTACACCAGTTGAATTTCTAGGTAAAACAGAAATATTTTTAATATGAGTTTGATTCATATCACTCATTAGCAGATTAAGTGATTTTAATATGGGTGTTTTTTAAATTCAGGGCAAAAAATGTATCTGTATTACCTCTTCAAACTCTAAAGATCATTTTAAAAAATGTCTAGCACTAGAAAATTCTAGATAATGCTATATTTTCAATATAAATTTTGATCTGCTGTGGCCAAATATCAAAGATGGTACAGAACCTCTCATATCAGCAAAAACCAAATGAGCATTTTTAGTCTCAATGGCCTTTTGTTGTGAATCTGGGAAAAATACATTGCCCCAGAGGTACAGTTTCTCCACTGTTTCCCCTGCTATCATACTGGTGCTTTGGATGACTACAAGAGTCGTGACAAGCTTAGCAAAAAGACGAGACAATCAAGAGTCAGGAAAACAGAATAATTAGAAAAATATTATGTAAAATAAAACTAAATGCAACAAAAGCCATTATGCATCATCAATAAAAAGAATATTATGTTCTTAGCGTTGATTAATTATAGCAAGTGTGGGAAACATTTTAAGAAAAGTTTTCAAGTATCTTGAAATAAATAATTTTAGAGAAGTAAGGTGGTGTAGAAGTGATGCTACTAGACTGGAAACCTGGAAGGACAGCTGCTGACTGCTGTTCATATTCATATTTTCTCTGTGTTAAAACAAATCTCATCTTGTGTTTCCTAGTGAGTGTAGCAGGTTTTACCCATGTTTTAGCAAAACAATCCATTAATTCACTCCTACCTATAACATGCTTTTAGATGTCCCCATCAAATATGCTTGAAAAACATGGATTCAATATACTGCTAGACTGCAGTGTCCAACACTGCATTACAGCCATCTACTTACAGCCAACTTTGACCTCACTGTTTCGTTTTCCATTGCCTCAATTCTTCCCTGGCAATGGAAGAAATACTTGCTTTCTCTCTGCTTCTTATATGTGTTGCAAAGATACAGATATAATGGCATCATTCAGCCAGAGCTTTAGCTTTGTTAAAGTGGATCCCTGTTCTGTTTTGGACTCCAGATAAAAGTGAGAAAAATCAATACTGAGCTTAAGTACCACTGAAAAAGCATTCTCAGTATCTTCAAGCTGCCACCACCTAAAACTAATTAAATCTGCATATCACAAATATTACTTAAACTTTTATTCAACTTGGCCTTTGTTGATATTTTTCAGCCTGACCAGAGTTTTCAAACATCAAAATAATTTCAGCTGTCTAAATTTAGAATACAAGACACAAGGAATAAGAAAAAAATATTTTTGCAACGTAAGAAAGGATCGCATGCTAAACAGCCATACAAAATGTACTAATAATGCCAAGAACAAAGGTGGGAGAAGAAAGGTAAACTTAAATTTTTAGTACTGCTAAATTTGGTTTCCAGAATCTAAGTTAGCACAACTGACCCCAGTAGTGAAAGAGGTATGTGGGACAAGCCAGAAAGAAACTGCAAGTAGCAGGATGGCAAAAAGGTGCCTGGCCTCAAACTATTAATTAGCAACTAGCAAAGCTGTACCACATATTCAGTGCTCCAGCATTCCTCCTCCAGAGGTTGCTGCTAGTCTGCCTCATTATCATCTGATGGAAAACAACACTCTTTCCTGGGAGTTCACTGCAACAGTCTTATTGATTAAGTTCCCACAGTGTTAAATCATTCTGTAGCTTTCACTCCATTCTCCCCACCTTCCCACCCCTGAATAATAACAGCTTTGGTGGATTTATGGGGGTGGTGCAGTAGATGAGGAGCATTTTATAAACACCGTAGCATAATACAGTTTCTATTTATGCAATGCCCTTAGCTTCAGAACATTTCACATGCCAAGACTGTACTTAAAAAAACAAAAATAAACTAATCTGACTTTGTTCTTGCTTGTATACTGCTTCTGCTGCAACTTAGGAATCTCTGACAAACATCCAACTGTGTACTCTTCTGGATGTAGTGACTTTGAAATAACATGGAAAAAAGAATTAGTAAGGTGATGATTGCTTCCTTTTCATCATATTTCAGATTGGAGCAAACCAAAAATTTCTAAACATACTTCATGTTATTTTTTTCAGTGGCATACATCTGAGACATGCAAATCTATGTAACACAACTTAAAAAAAAAAAGTAAGAATAAAAATTTAATTTCTACTAGAAATAAAACTGAATTATCTCTCATTGTGAAAGAACCTATCCAGAATCATGGATCCTTACATCACTGGAACAATAAAGGCTTAAGTTTAAGATTACTCTAGGCTCAGCTCTGACTTTGGACCCGAAAATAACTGGGTACATTTTTTGAATGGGTCAGACAATAAGGACAGACTATCAGTTAAGTTCCCTTAGAGGATCCAGCATAGATACAACTTTTCCAAATGGACCCTGAGTTATCCTGAGGGGAAGTGAGTTGACAAGCAGGTTTCAAGAGATGTTCAGAAATTGTAAAACTACTTATTAGAAACTGACAGAAACCATCACTTAAGAAAAGATGAAGAAAAATGAATGTTAAAAATTAGGAAAGAAGAAAATGGTGCTGGAACAGCTTTTTGGCAATATGACCAAGTAATAAATTTCAGTTGGAAGTGATTTTCAGGTGAAAATATTTCACATTCAGGGAAAAAAAATCCAAACCAACCAAACAAAAAACCACAAACATACAAGAAGCCCTAAAACAAAACAATACAAAACAACCCATCCCATATTATCTGTCACAATACCCAATCAAAAATCCACAAATGGAATTCTTCTTATGCATAGAAAAGTTTTCTTCAGTGAAACATTAACAAGATTTTATTATTAACTCAAACAGCAAATGGACCATTTTGAATTCAAATCTGTATTTGTGAAGCTCAGATTTCACAAATTGTTGCATGGGGATGCAGTAGAGTTCCAGGTTTTTACTGTCTATTTTATATTAGTGATTATTAAGGTAACAACCTCACTGATTGCTTTTAAGCTCTCCATGGTTGCACATTGTATGATTTCTACTACCTTACTGCCAGCAGCAAGTAGATTGACTCCCTCCAGACAAACATCACATCATCCTTTCTCTTTCCTAGAACCATTTTTAGTCACAAATGTGCCTCCTAGGCACGCTCAGCTGAGGGAGACCAGTGCCTGATGCTGCTCATGCCATGGGCTCAGTCCTGCTGCAGCTGTCAGGACCTGAGCCTGCAGCCAGGGCACTGTTCTTTCCTTCTGTAACCAAAAGGATATTTTTATTTTCTCCATTTACCACTACCTGGACATACCATTAATACAATACTGAGAGAAAAAGTATTCACAGAAAAGAGGAAGGAAAATTGCTGGTGCTCTAAGTTACCAGACACTTGGATTCAACAAGTGAAGGATAGCACTGTAGGAAAGAAATTAAATACAGACTCCAAATTTATTTTAGTATGAGATTTGTGCTTTATTCACCACCACCCTCCTTGTATTGTGCCCACTTCATTAGCTGTTAATTTTTAACCAGAATCTATATAAATTTACACCTAGTTTGCTTCTTGGCATTGTTAGTCAGAAAAATATTTTGTTTCCCATCTTCACAGCAAGTTTTAATTTATTCCACAAAATTCCCACTGATTTCAGTCCAAATGCTCACAGAGTAAATTACTATACAGAATTAGTGAAACAGAACTTTTTACATTAGCTTATGCATTTAGCTTTAAAAGAAAAATAAAATTAAACAGAGGTATATTTGGTACTTCTTAGTACTAAACATATATTCCTCCAACATTTACAAAAATTAGAATAAATTCATTCACTGGAACTATTTCAAATATTTTAAGTCATTTTAGTACCAAAACATATTCACACTCAGTTCTTTATTTTATGAAGTAATATTACTGGAAGATGCTTCTCAAAACCACAGCTGTACCAGTGATGAAATATTTTCTCAATGAGCATGTCTTTTCTTGCACCTAAAAGTGCTCTTACACATGCAGGGTCTATGGATCAGAATCTATGATTCAGTACAGATTTGTCCTGGGACTGGTACCAAGATTCAGCAGAAAAGTTCTATAACCCGAGCTGGAGGTTTCAACTGAACAGAATTACAACCTTTAGTAAAAGATAAAATTTACCAGGAGACCATCCAGTAATTAAGACATGAAAAAAGGCTATAAGGAAAAGGTACAGTTTCCAAAATTCTATTCTAAGAATAAATATAAAACTGAAATGTTTCTTTTACTCTGCAGAACTGAACATCATATCTGACATATTAAAATACATTTCATTTTCTTAAATAACATTCTCCTATTTCTCAAATAAACAAAACAGGAAACATAGAAACTAATTTCAAACAAATTGATATTCATCCCATGAAAATTATGTCATCCAAATGGTAAATATTTAGTATAAGATAAGTTTCCAAGACCTACTGAGAAGGCAGCAAATAGAAACATGGCAGTGTTGAAAGAGTCCACTCTACAGTTCACACACCTTTGGGATATTACTCCTCTGTTACCATTCATCTCTTTTCACCTTCATTCTTTGTCTTCTGGAGAAGTTACATATGAAAAGACTTTTTTTTGGTTGTTTTCCTTTTTTTTTTCTTAGTGTTCTTAATTTAAATTTTAATCAGTTTTCCTTTGGAGTTGGTGAGATGGATTGCCCTCTGAAGATGCTCTCTCATTCAATTGCTTGCCTGCACAGCTTAGGTAAAATGTTTAAATTTGGGTAAGTCACTAAGCTGTGGCTCATAGACTCCCTGACAGGTGCAATAGTTTCTTTAAAAAGATCTTAAATCATAAAATAGATCAAATTATCAATATGCAATGCTGGGTTAGGTAAATGCCAAAAGAAACAGTTAAGAAACAGCTGTTGACCAGATATCACAATATTTTTAGAAATAATTTTCAGGAAGTTAAGCTAACAATACAGAGAGGTCTGTAGGATGATAAACAACGGGTTGAGTGAAACTCAACCCCTTAGCTGAAGGGCTACAGTCTGCAAAATGTACAGTTACAAATACAGTAATTTATGTAGTCTAATGCAGCAAAAGAGGTAACTGAAGCAAAACCCCAAAATTTTCTTTGAAAAGCAATATTACAGGAAATTATAAATATCTATCTCAGTATAATTTAATTTCTTTATGTAGTGTTTTGTCACTAACAAAATTTTCATATACCACAAAATAGAAGCAAGAAATAGTATCTCTGTGTTCAAAATTTCAGTGAGACCACTCTTGTAACACTTACTCACATTGCAATGAACATGTGAAGTTCAAAACTTAGAAGCAAACTATGTACGGGATGCAAGATCCTAAAAAAAAGGCAAAAATATGGGACCAAAGGTGCTCCAACTAGCTTATCAAAAGGAAGGTCAAAAATGTGGGCATTTACAAATGGAAAAAATACATCAGATAAATAGCTTAAAATATACTTCATAAAATTTTGAGGGATGCTATTTCATGCATAGGGAGTGGAAATATATTCTTCAAGAGCAATCAGGCAAGCCAGACATGAAAATTTAAGGAATAGGAAACTCATTGTTAGCGTGATGCCCAAATGTGGGAATCTAAAACTGCAACCAAGTTGGGTTTCTCTTTAAACTGAACAGAAAGAACCAAGCAGCTCAGAGGACAATTCATCTCGTCCTAAACAAAACCCTGAAATTACATGGAATGCATCTGGTCATACCTGTTTCTCTCCTCAGTAGAATAGGGGCAAAAATCACCAGCTCAGACTGAGACATCTATGCTTATAACATCCAAAGTTAGGTGAGATGTATCCCAGCATGTATTGCTTTTTAGAGCCAGACTGTCTTCAGGAGTTGCACTGTTATCACCAGAAAACTGATAATCTGTATTTTTCTTTCTCCTGGGGAGGAAACCTTATCCCTTTGCCTGAGAATGAGTGTAGAGGAGAAAGAAAGAGAGAAGTAGCTTAGGGCAGTAGTGCATAATCACTAGATTTTTCATTTCAGCTTTCAACTTGAAATTACAGATCTAACTTCCATTTCTGACTGCTATGACTGTACTGAGATTAGCATTTACCATACCACTTTCTACAGCTGGTATCAGTGAAAATATTTATGCACACAGTGAGAGAAGAAAGGTATCTGCCAAAACCTGTGGGTGCCACTAAAAACATTTATTTCAAATCTGTGGTTTTTTTACAGTGCACAGCACAATGGTACTCTGCTTACGGTTGGAAATACCAGGACTTCCATAATACAAAAAAATAAAGTAAAAATTATTTTTGCCCTGTAGTAGTAACTGTCCATAGCCCAAATGAAGCCCTATAAATACAACAGAACATCAGCTACGCCACCTCAGCAGTGTGAGAGATCTAGACTAATGAGGCCCCCCTGCAAGAAACATGGCTCTAAAGTCTCGTTTTAACTTTAAGCTCCATTTAGATTTTCAATAAACAGAGTGCACATGAAAATAAAATAAAATAAAATAAAATAAAATAAAATAAAATAAAATAAAATAAAATAAAATAAAATAAAATAAAATAAAATAAAATAAAATACAAACAGGTAGAGCTCCCTTAGGCCTAGCTTACAGATAGCAAACCAGTACAGAGTTTCAAACACTGATGGTAACAATCATTCTTAGGTACACTATTTGCTTGGAGATTATGGGGTGCTACCAGAGGCAGACAATTGAAAACCAGATGGATTGTGAAGACTGTGCCAGGTCTTCTCAATAGAAATTTCTGAATGAGCTGTTCCTTCTCACCAATATTTGGCAGACATTACTTATGGGGCTTTTAATTGCCACTGCTACAAACCATAGAAAGGTTTCTTGAAGGTGATGGAATGCTGACCTCACTGGAGAAAGACCAGTTTTACCTTAGTTAATGAATAATAGTTGCCATTTTCTGTAATTGTTCACCCCCCTTTACTGTCACAAATGGTCTTACAATAACAATCATAGTGCATAATCTGATGCAAGTGCTCTTACAGAAATTTCTAGTAAAGGACTGCAGCCTCTGTGGGAGGTAACTGTCAGAATTATCTTAAACCACTACCTGTCTTCCACTACAATAGAAAAGGCCTTTAATCGAAATAATCCTTTTTCAAATGAGCAACTTTTTTTTCCTCTCTGCAATTCACTCATCTTAAAAAAAGCATTATAGCTTTTGTGCATAACTTAATTCATTCTTCAAGACAAGTACAAAATTTGTCACTGACATTTAGCGCCAGCCGTAGGCAATGGATAAAATGAACTAGTTAGCAATTTAACCTGTAAAAAAACAGAGTGGGATGAACAATTTTCTGCCATCAAAGCAAATGGCTAACATTTAGCAAGATTTTATTTTTATTTTTCAGCCCACCCCATCCTCAAGAAGAAAGAAGTCAGGCTAACATTTTTTCTGGGTCCTAAATCTTCCTCTCAGCCTATTTCTTTAATGGTTTAAAGTAAATGACTATCCAGAGGATAATTAGGCACTGTGCTGTCGCATCGTGTCAGGTCACAGCTGGATTTAGTCAGCATTAACCTTTGGGGAGAATTGGAATATCAGTATCATTTAAAATTAAAGACGTGTAAGCAGGCATTTCTGGAGATGTTAGAAAAGTAATTGTCTGTAAATTGTTTGACCTTGAGATTTAATTGCATGCACAACACACATTCTAGCAAGAACCCTGGACTGTGTTCATTCTCTTTCACCTCCGTACCTCTCACTTTGCAGAGTCCATTAAGCTACCTGTGGATTTTTCTGTAAAATATTAAAGATTGTTTTATACCAAGAACAAAAGCTTTTAACCAAGAGCTCTTACAAACAAAATTGTTAAACAGCTGTAGTATAGACCTCCCCTATATGAATTTCAGTCTTTTTATAAACTTAGAAATGTTTATATATACATAGAAAATACTCCTGTTTAAAAGCTATGCTTAATTTTTATTCCTTTTTTTTTTTTTTACTAACAAGTTTGCATATTATGCCTTACTCCCTTTTTTCCCTAATGAGACAGCTTATGCTTTCAAAGTCCCTCAAGCTAGGCAAATCTCTCCACTGCTTCCACTGTTAATAATGAAACTTCATAATTATACAAATCCAAGGTGGCCAATCAGCTTCTCGGGCTGAGCCTTCGGGTACCTCATGCATTATTTATGTGGCACTCAGGCCTGTGAACTCACTTTCTTATATTAGAAGCCTAATTAATATTTAATCACATGTAGAGAGGGCACACAAAGCTGTGCTAGTCCCCAAAAGAAGCGCAAGTAAAGCTGTACACAGGTGCTCCTTTGCTTGTATGTGCGTGCATGTGCATGCTGCAGTATGCACACTCAGACACGCACACTGATTAGAAACACAGATCAGGAATGATGCAAATCTTTGAAGATGCTAACATATGCCAAAAAAAGACAAACATAGTTTTGATCTGACAGGAAAAAAGCTTTCTCAGGTGATGCTGAAAACAGTTGAGGCTCTCCAGGAAGGTTTCAGCATATGAAAACCAATGCCAAGGAAAACCTTTTAGGTTTCTTGGCTCCTTTGTTCCTTTTTCTTCCTACATGCCTACAGACATGCCCTATATATATTCCTGGGGACAAACTCTTGATTCACACTGGCACTGTGTCATCTACTGCAAAGCAGTGGTTACCACAGTCCATGAGAAAAAGTAGTAATACCTGCAAGTATACCGACATTTTGTGTTCATGTCATAGTCACCCCTTCCCTGGAACTGAAATGCTGGATAATCCCAGCTGTTATCTTGCATAGCAAAGTTCTTGAAAAACCCTTATTGAGAATGATGGTGGTGGTGATGATGATGATGATTTAAGGTGTAGAAGATGATATTTATTACTGGATTTTTTTATCTAGAAAACTTTCATGTGTGTTGAAGCTGAAATATTTTCATCCTTACCTATTATTGCACTCCTACCTGCAAAATCCTCATTTGCCTGTTGCTTCTTTTTTGTCTATATACAGAGTCTGACAGGTCACACTACATTAGGAAACCTTTTTCACTGGAAAGAAGAGCAATCCACATATAAAAATCTCTCTGAGTATACAAGTCAAAGGAGTAAGAAAAATATCTATCTTATCATTGTAAATTCCAGTTAGTTAATGCAGTTTAATATTAAACAAAATATTACATCATATTTATACTATTATTTCAATCAACATTTCCAAAGAAGCATTAACTTTTCTGAGTTATTACCCTCTCAATACCCCTGCAATCTCTCCTCACTACTGTCCAAACTTCCTCTTTAAAATTTCTTTGATTTGTATTTTCACTAGCATTGTCTCCCCATAAACAGCAGTTAACAGGACTTATGGACTTTATTCTCCATCATTTGCTATTAAAGAAATAGTGTGTCCTTGAAATTAATGAATCTTATCAAGATACAGAATGGCTGTGAGAACCAGAGCTGGAAAAACCCAAGAAACTTTGGTTTGCTGGACAGAACAAGAGAATTAGGAAGAAGGAGTGAGAACTCTGGGTGAGGAGACTGGGGAGGCCACACGCGCAGTGCTGCAGTTTTGGGCTCCTCAGTACAAGAGAGATGTGGAGCTGCCGGTCAGCCTGCAGTGAAGGGCCACAGAGATGATGATGGGACTGGGTATTTCTCCTGCAAGGAAAGGCTGAAATGGCTCAGACTGCTTAGCCTGGAGGAGAGAAGGCTCAGGGGAATATGTGAAGTGAGGAAATGGAAAAGAGGGGTCAGGCTCTTTTCAGTGGTGCCCCATGACAGGACAAGAAGCAATAGACAGACATCCTGAACTGAAGTGAAACACACACATCCTGAATCACCAAGAAATACTATTTTCACTATGAGAGTGACCAAGCACTGACACAGGCCACCCAGACTGGCTGTAGAATCTCCATTCTTGGAGATATTCAATATCTTCCTGGGCAACTGAGTCTATGTGGCCCTGCTTGGGCTGAGGGGTTGGACCAGATGACCTCCAGGAATTCCTTCCAACCTCAATCATGCTCTAATTCTGCAAATTTTGTAGAAAATAAAAATTTTAAAAAAACTCTAAAATTGGTACTTTTCTCTTTTTTTCTTGTATGTTTTATTTTTATTTTATAATTTCCAAATACATTTACACATATAAATATTAATTTCTTTTTGCTGGGATATTTAATTTTGAAGAAAACACTGTGCAAATTTCCCTTACCATACTGAATGAAGTGTGCTACACAAATAAAAAGTATTGTAATGGTAAAACAATTAAGTGAAGTACAAAATCATTGCAATGACCGTTCAAATGAAGTAATCCTTTCTTCTCCTAGTCTCACTTCTCTCTTAAAATCTGTGTTCCAAAGCTTAAATTTGTCATTACATCAACTTCCAAATAAAGCAGCCTATTGATGCAGCCCCAAAACTAAGCTGGATCTCTGTAGTGTGATTTTGTCTCTGGAAACAACTTAAAAGATGCAGAAAACTGTATAACTTCAAATGCTTGACATCAAATTTCTTTAAATCAAAATGCTCTTAAGAAACCATGAACTTTCCAGAGTAAAATGATAGAAATAAATAATGTGGCCCTCCATGTCGTTCATACATACATGGAACCCATGTAATATATGCATACACAATGTATTGACATCAGTTTGCTAAACACCTCTGGTAATAATCAAAAAAATAGACATTCATATATTAGCTTACTAATAAGTTTTAAATTTAACCGAAACCAAATTTATCTAGCCTTTTTTTTTTCTCATTTCAGGGGAAAAAATAGTGAGGCATAAAATGTAAGACAGAAACCCAGTACTAAGCACCTGGAAAATTAATAGAGATTTGCAACTATTTTCCAGTGCTACAGTCCCAGAGGTATATGAACTGAGAAGAAATATTTGTTGTAGTTCCAGGGAGAGTTGGAAATTTCATAATTTTATTTAAGATATTTTCATTAAAAAAAAAATAAAACACTGGCAACCATGTTTATACTATTTCCTTACAATGACTGATATCCAGAATCTGAAATTAATATATATATAATGGGAAATGTTCCTTCATTAGCAAGACCTGGCTGAGTCACAGTAATTTTAGCTTTTTCATTCATCTTGGTTTTGCACTGTAGTTACTATTTTAACACCAGAACAGGTAAGATTAAGGACAGACAGAAAACAGAGGTAAAAAAAGTATTTTTTTCAAAAGTCATCAAAAAGTGGGTTGTTTTAGTGGTAATGTGAAAATATATTTTCTAATATATTTCCACATTCTGGTGGTTTGTTAAATGTACCACTATGCCAGCAACTTCAAAGCTTAAACTTGACCTAAGACCTGTCTACTAAACAGGACAATAGAGAGGGAAAAAAAATTAAAAATTAATCTAATATTACATTCCAGTTTCAATATGGGATTCTTCTATTCACTGTATTCTTTAATGGTCTGGTCAACCTACCATTAAATTATTCAAATAAAGATAAGGGACCTGATTCTCAGCTGGCACATATCAGTATAGTTTCATTGATTTAAATAGAGATATACCAATTTACATCTCCTGTGAATCATGCCCATCATTTCAATCAGAACGATTAAATGATTACTTTCCTTGTATATTAGCATAAATTGGTAATAACTAATGAGTGCTCATAATTCTCTGCCTTTTTGTAAGCCCTTCTCAAGCACAGGAGCATTCTGGTAGAATGGGTGAATGCATTAACTGTTACCACATACACAACTGAATAGTGATGCACAGCACAGACAAAACCATGGGAAAGATGTACACTCCTTCTGAATCTACAGCTCACAATGGTCAAAATATTCTAGAAAATTTTCAGCTGAGATTACAAGAGCAGATGCTGCCACTTTACACTTGTACCAAATAATAATGATGCAATAGCTGGCTGAACAGGGTATTAATTTTATGTCATAGATAGACTAATGTGACTTTCTTTGAAAGCAAACGTGACTCCAGAAGCAAAATATTTGAGGAGAGTATAATTTCTTTTAACAAAAATAGGATGAATTAGTAATTGCCATGCTAAAGAAAACATCAGCTATAACATTTAGGCCAGATATTAGGAAAAGCTTTTTCACTCAGAGGGCACTTAGGCACTGCAATGCTCCCCAGAGAAGTGGTCAGAGCATCAAGTGTTTGGACAATGCTGTCAGGCACATGCTGTGACTCTTGGGACTGTCCTGGGCAGGGCCAGAAGTTGGACTTAGATGATCCCTGTGTGACCCTTCTAACTTAGGATATTCTATAATCACATATGTAAACAAGTGAAAACAATGCAAGCTCTTTCTGCAATATGTCTTAAAAAACTTGATGGTCTTTTCAAATCATCATGTATTCATCAGTGGTGTTAACAGACAGCACCACCCAAACTGTGCTTTTCCCCAGTCATAACTGTTTTAGACTTCAGTGTGAAGTCTCAAAACGAGGGATTGTTCCTCACTTTGCCAAAAGTGGAACAAGAAGACTTTCTGGACACTTCAGTAGCTTCACAGGGTGGCAGAGAGAAGAGTAACAGAAGTATCTCTCACAATTCCAGAATCCTCCTCCTCCTAAAAAAATCCTAGGTTTTATTGCACATCAGTGCAAGGCAAAGGAATTAACTGCTGATAATCAAAACCTGTAACAAATATCTTCCCCCTGCCCCCTACCTCCACCATTTAAAAAACTTGGTATAGTAAACACACATGGAGAAAATAAAATTTTAAGTAGTATTTTAAATGAAAGATATTCTTTCTATACAAATAAAAGCATTAGAGTGGAGGGGGGGGGGGGAAATGAGGACAAATGCCCATCCCATAACTACTCTGAGAAAATACAATCTAATAAATGTGTGCTGTAAAACTTGAAAGAGAAATAACCAATTCAAAAAAATTGTCCATAGAGTTAGGTCATGTAAATTAAAAGTCATCCTTGAATGGGATCTATTAAACCCATATCCAGCTCAGCAAGAAGCATTTCCATAGTTTCCTTAGATTTTGTGTATTTTGACTTTTAAAGATACAATAATATTGAAGGGATATATCATAAAAGTAATAAATACACTGAGAAACATTATGTTATATCTGCTCTGCTTACAGCTTGCAAAATATCCAAGGAAGCTTAATAACAAAAATACAGACCTTGGAAAAAAGAAATTATAATGAAACCACCAAACACTTCTCTGGACTGGAAAAGGAAATTTAAAAAAAAAAGAAGAATCAAAGAGAAAGATCAATTAAAAAAAAAAGAAGATAAGAAAAAAAATAGGGAGAGAAATATGAAACTAACCTTGCTCACAGTCAAAATGTCATTCAGTATTCTTGCTTTCATTTCTAAAAAGTATCTGTATTAAACCCATTTTTATTAAAAGTGGGGTTTTCTGCCCAGCTTGACTTTACCTTCTGAATACATATATACATATATATGTATGTCTGAATACAGACATACAATCAATTTTTGATTCATGGTCAGAATAATTCA
This sequence comes from Molothrus ater, assembly GCF_012460135.2. Classification (NCBI taxonomy): domain Eukaryota; kingdom Metazoa; phylum Chordata; class Aves; order Passeriformes; family Icteridae; genus Molothrus; species Molothrus ater. Next base: position 103,403,073 of record NC_050480.2, on the reverse strand, counting down.
TTTCAAATCTTCATTTTTTTAAATCCAAGACTTGCTTGGAGTTTCTATACAAGTTTAGGAATAGCAAGACCTTGAAGTTCACTGCAGGTTTTGCCGGTGTTTCAAGAACAAATTTTTAGATATAATACTCAAATACCATGTACCTTTTAAATCATACTTTCCAGAGTTTTGCTGATGAAAAACAAATACCCAATATATCTAGGAAACTTTGTTGAAAATTAAATTTGTACCATACCTGCATTTGTACACTTAGACTAAGTTTATACAGGGGATGTGTGTCCAAACACAAACTCATCTATGCTTTACACTTATGTGTGTGTGTGTGGATATACATTTATATATGCACATATGTGTGCATGTATTTACCAAAGTCTTCAAAACTGGTTCAGCAATTAAATTTCAGGCTTTAAGCAAAGAGTTGAGACTTGTGTACAGTCTACATTACAACAGTGATAAAAACAAAGAAATTTGGTTTACTCAAATCTCAACAGTGCAAAAGAATACTAACATACATTCAATTCTAATGTATACCTCTGATATATAACTATATTTAATATCTGCTGACTTCTCTAATCTTTACTAAGGGTATTTCTATGACCTAGAAATGCAAAAGTTACAACCAAAGTAAGCATTTATTTGCAAAATATTTTGATTATGTCAGAACTGATGAGACTCTCCTCCATGCTGGGGGTATCTTCACAGTTTCTAATGAGTATTTTGATTTACAGAAACTTTAAATCAGTGGTTTTAAGTTTAAGAGAAATCATAACACTAAGTTTTAAAAAACCTCTTCACTACACTGTTTTCATTAGTAAGTTAGAGCTGGTACAGAATGTGAAATGAAATACTATTGCAACCAATGTCAAAAGTTTACCACTTTGGATTTCATACACTAAATGCCATTCAAGAGTGTATTCCAGAGTGATACCTAATTGGTAGCCTTTTTCACACTTGCAATTTTCCTACTTAGTTGCCAAGCATCCGCATATTAATAAGTAACACCATTTAATGAGAGAAAAAAAATCCAATGCAACACACTTAACTCACTGCCTTTATCCACTGTATCATAGTAAAAGTGAACTCTGATGCCAAAGGGAAGTTAGGCCTTTAAATTGCAACTCTAAATTGCAGCTAACATGCTGAAGCAAGGATGTCACAGTTACACATAATTACCATTTCTACAGGAGTCTGTTTCCTGTGGTGACAGCAGCATATTTAAAAGATAGCATTTTCAGTCTTTGATGTCACTTTTCTCATACAAAACTGTTTTTTCACCAAGAGCCCTATTCAGCAGTCCAGTCTTATCCAGTAAAGCACTTAAGGATAAGTCTAGATCCCATTTAACTTAGGTACATAATTAGGAATTCTTTTTCTGAAAAAGGATTGAACTCAAGTATGTGTTTCAAATGCTTTGTCATATGGGAACCTAAAAGAGGAGCCAAACTCCTAACTGCAGTACTAATACTCCTGACTACCTAGGAATTTTAGTCACAACAAATTTTATCATGTTTTAGAGGTTTATTTTTCAAATAATATTTCAGTATCATCTTATCACATAGCACATGCTGTAAGCTTATTAGAAGCCAACAAAAAGTTTGAAAAAATATTAAGCTTAATCATATTTGAATCTTTAATACTTTACCACTGCTCCTCATGGCTTAAAGACCATAAGCTTTAAATACCACAGAAGCTTTTTTTTTTTACATATGAAATAAGAATGCTTAGAAAGGTATCTGCTTATAGAACAGGTTGTAAAATGGAAATTCACAGGAGGAAAACCCTCCCTACATCTCCTGCATTTCTCTCTCCATCTTTTGCTTTTTCTTATTCATAATCGCTGTAATAAAAAATGTGGGTTTTTAGATAAATATTACTGAACAAAGAACACAGTGTGACTCCCTCTGTTATACTACCAAATATCTTCCCATCAACCTAGCTATAAATAGTGCCCTGATTATATAGCTACTGAAACTGTCACCTGTTCCCCTTGTACAAAGTACCTCTGTGCTACTCAAACCCTGAAGAAACCCTTTTTTGCAACCCTATCATTGAAGACACCCTTTAAAGAAATACTGTCTAATACCTCAGTGTTGTTTGTTAGGCTTTTTTTATTAGCATCCTTGATACAACAGCCTCTGGCAATTTTAATATTTATACACTAAGGGGAACACACTGGGAAGGTTGTGTCATTGTGTCATTCTAACAGAAAACTGGGTGCAGTTTTTCCTGGGGGCCCTTCAGTGATTTCCATGCCTAGGGTAGACCATAGTGGCTGTTGAAGCACATGTAATGCACTGCCTCCTCTTCAGAAGCTCATCACATTTTCTCTCTTAGGATAATTTCTTACAGCTACAGCACAGAAATGAAAATTTACAATGTTTTTTTTCCATTTCTCACTGGGCCTCAGACTTCCTGTGTGGATCTTGAACAAATTGTTTTACTTACTCTACCTCTACTTTTCACATCTGAGAAGTAGAGATAAAAGCAAAAGGAGCACTTCAAGGCTTAATTCATTAAAATTGGCAAAGAACTTTCAGGTCAATGAATGGAGGCTGCAACAGATTAACATATTAAAAGTTTTAATAATTTATTTGTGATCTACTTCAACTGATGCAATATGCTTCTAGACTAGAAGCAACAGGAAAATTTAACACTGTATCACTGGTATACATGTCCAGTTTTGCAGACCAGTAACTGTAAATGAAAGATATTGATGTGTTTCTTCTATTTGGGCTGTGTCCCAAGGTACTAACACAGAGCTCAGGAATAACCTTTCAACAGAAAGTTAAAATAAAGCTAGATGTAATATAAATACACACTTCATGTTTATACACATATATGCAGTACATATACAGAAAATATGTGCATTGAGATGCTATTCCAAAGGAAGAAAAATATTTTTCCTTTATTGTGTTACAAGGCCATAATTTCTCAAGCTCAGTGATAAATGCTGTAGAAATGCCCTGGAAAAAAATGCCTGTAATTAACAAATATATGATTTTATGTAAGATCCTTTGTTTAATATATGTCTTCATATTAATGTACTGTGATTAAAAGAAAATAAAACAGTTAGCAGAAGAAGGGAAGGCATATTTTTATTTTTTAAAATAATAAAGTCTCCTTTATTCCAATAGCATTTTTCCTCTTGATTTTTTCCTTTTAAAAATAAAAATTCCATTTTCCTGTCTGAATTCAAAATGATTGACTGGAGCACAATATTAAGTAATAAATAAAACAGTCCCAGTGGCTGAAAGACTCCTGAATAAAGAGAAAATTATTTTTGGATTTTCCTTCTGATCAGATATGAAATATTCTGAAACGCCACCTCTATAATTTGATAAAAAGCTTGATATCCCCAAATGAAAATAGGATTCAGCACTTTCATTTTTCTGTCTCTAAAGGAACCTCTAGGTAAACTGATTTTAAAAAAATGAAAATCTCAAGCATAAAGGTGGGAGTAATGAAGCAAGTTTAAATATGCGCTGACCTTTGAAATGAACTGCATTCCATGTTGTTTGGCCAAGAAGCTGGCTGTGTTGCTGTCTCCATCAATTTCCACAGCATAAAAGATGTGGGTTTTGGAGCTGCCCTGCTCTCTGGTGGATGTTGATAGGCATCGCCGCAAATACAACAGTGCTGATAGTAACAGCCATATGTTCATTGCTCTGAAATATTAAAAAGAAATCCACAAGGGATAAAAGTGTAAGCATCTTCTTTTGTTGTTGTTGTTCACAGTGAGGATTTACCCAGAGGTGGCTGGATTTGATTTTCCTCTTCTTTGGATAAAAAAAAAGAGTACTCCTAGATTTTGTAAAATTTAGTTTCAATATTAAACTAAAAAGATAAAAGCAAAACAAAACATTATTTTGGGAATCTAAGAGGCTTCTGCTGTTTGACAGTATCTAAAAGCAAAGTGATATTGGGCCATATGATTTTATTCACACAAATTCAAAAACTAAAACATAAACTACTTTGCAGCTTTACTTACATGACTATTTTCTTTTTCTACTCCTGTTTTATTATACAAGTTTGACTAGTTTTATCCAGTGGTTTGCCAATCTCAAGCTGTTCACTAGATCTGAAGGTCAAATGGCATTCTCTGAAAAATTTCAGTGTTCGATATCAAAATGGAAGATGACCACTTGAATGTATAGCAATTTTAATAACAGTGACTAATCTAAGTATCTGAATACCTGGTCTAAGTCCTTTTGTGATATATTCTATGAAATACCAGTTTAAAATAGAGTCTTATGATATGATCATAAATTGCCTAGAAGAATGAATTTCAGAAAAGATGACAAAGTTAAGATTATGCATATGAGAAATACTAGATGTATCTTAATTATGCAATATTAATATCTGGTTGAAAGTTTATTCTGTACATGCTAACTCTCAGGCACTAGATCCTGGTTTTAAAAATATGGCAGTAGCAAACAACAAAATCATCCTGAGTAATATGCTGGTGTTGCATCTGTAATAAAACAACAAGAAGGATATCTTTTAAGTAGATGTGATATTAGGTGTAAACAATGGTAGAGATCCAATTTACTTTTCCACCTACATTCCCCTTTGTTTAGGTACCTGTTAAGAGCTGTACAACATCAGAATTTAAAAATTAACTTTGAAATGTATAGGACAATATAGTTTTGCACATTATGGGTGGCCATGTTCATTTATATTCTTGTAGTGTTTGCAGCACTTATAATTCAAACAGTCTTTTGAAACAGCAGTTAGGTCTAAGTTAAATCTGAATATATACACTTCTGTCTTTCCTCAGCCACATCTTTCAGTTGCATCCTTCTTGAAAGTCCAAGATTTAGGACAAAGCAGCCAGTGACTGAATTCCACTCCACACTAAATAGTAGCTCTTATTAACATTAGGTGCAAATTAGGGTGCAACAGATAAAAACAGTTAATCTCATATCTTGCAGTCCTTAATAATATAAGCCTATGATCTTTAGCAAACACTGCCATGCTGAAAAAATATACTGAAGGTATCTGCGCAGTTAGATCTAGAAACAGATCTTGAATGAGATCCTACCAGCTAGATACTTCTGATAAGGTTGAGTAAAGCCTATCATTTGGAATCCCTACTAACAACATTAGAGTATTTCTGGATGCTGATTATTATCAAAAGCACAGACAAAGCCTTACAAGGCATTTTAACCAATTCACAATTGGTTAAATTTAGATTGACAAAAGCAATCTAAATTTCTAAAGTCCCTCCTCAAATCTTAATTATGCAGTATGGGCACTAGCAATTTTCCACATGGTGTTTTTTGGGGCTAAGGATTCAGATGGTGGGAACTGAAATTTATTTTTGTTGTCTAGCTAAGCAATCAGATTACAGCTCTATGAAATGAACTCCAGTAACCAGTGGAAAGGAAGCCATGAAGATCATGAAAGATTAAGTTTCAGCTCCCACCTTTAAGAAGATGAAAATTTCATCAAGTGCTATCCAGGACGATGCATGAGGCTAAAGGGTTTTCAGCTTGGTATTTCTTCTGCTTATTCCAGTCTACTTTGTATGGGTATTTAGTTAAATGGTGACTGAATAAGAAGAGAACAAAACAAAACACAAACGACATTACTGCTCAACCTACTCTAAACATGATTCATGCTGGATTTCAACCAAAATCTTTTCCTACTGATTCTAATGCAGCCTAAAGCCATTTTGATCTCCATAGCCAGGTTGGGGCATTGTAGTTGATCTGTATTTAAAATAAGTTAGAGACTGAGGAGGATGTAGAGGAATTGGGACTGCAGAGAGAATTAAGAAAAAAACCCAACAAATTGATGATGTACATCCACCCTGTATAATTCATACAGTATAAAACATTTCCATGACAAAAGATCAAAATCAGTCTACCTAGAACAACCTAGATCAGCAGAGCTTTCTTTTAGAAAAAGGAAAATACAGGCTCATTCTCCTGCAGAGAGACATAATGGTAGAACCCCATATTTTTCAGGAAGGGAATGACACCACTGAGGTATTGATAAAAGTGTTTTGGAGACATTTCTATCCTCTGAAACTATGTTCCTCAACATTATCTTTGCTTTTTTTCAAATCAAACTATTTTGCTAGTACTAAACTAGCAGAACTTACTCATTTTTTCAAGGTGAAAATTTCCATAAAAATACTAACTCAGTAGATTCTTGCTTTCCAAAAAAGTATAAATCCATTCTAGAAAGTAGAGTTGGTAAACCCACTCAAACAACTTCAAAGGCAAACTCAGCAATTCAAAGAATTTTTCACAGGCACAAGTAATAATCTGACAACTTCAAACAGTACTGAAGCAAACTATAACAAGTGTAGTTTCATCTACACCAATTATTTGCTCCCAAAAAGAAAGTTGGGGGGGGACACCTACATTATTTTACCTTTAAAAGAATTCTGCCTACTTCCTTTGCAGAAATTTTTGGGTCTCAATCATAACCACAGAATCACTGCATATTCTGAGTAGGACAGGACATAAAAAGATCAAGTCCAACTTCTAAATGAATGCCCCATATGGGGATTGAACTCACAATCTTGGCACTAACCAATTGAACTGATCTCAGAACTATGTCAACATGATATGAAAATTTACCCAAACTTGGACATAAGACAATAAGGTTTTGAAAACTGTAATCACAACAAGGGCAGGAGAGACATGTAACAGTTGAAAACCGAAATCACAAACAATTCCACATGCACAAAGTAATCACCATCCCAAGACTTTTCCTATATTTCTCTAAAAATGCACTTTTTTGCTATATTCCAACACATGTTTTGGGAGAACAGAGAGATTGTCTTGATTGTACTCTCCAAAGACAGTACTAACAGAGGATAAGTTGGAAAGAGAAGGATCTATGTGTCAGTAGAATGGAAGAAAGACCAGAAAGGGCATAAGAAAAACTGATTTATGTTAGGGGCCTTAGACTGACTGATTAGAATGGCTAAGACTGAGAACTAAGCACCAGAGCAGTGGGACTATTGCACGAAAGCAAAAGAGGGTACAGAAGAACTACCATGCCATGAACTGAGTAAGAGATTGAAATAAAAAAATTATTTGCATAGGTGGACTGAGTGGGATCTCAGCTGAGAAAAAGTCAGCTGGTTCAAGTGATTCGAAGCACAATTGGTTAAACAGAAGGAAAAAAGAAGTGTCAGGAATGATAGTGAGTCTGGAAAAGTCCAGCATTAGATGGCTTGGGAAGGGACAGATCAGAGAAGGGAAGAGCTGAACAAATGCAGGAAATGTGCAATCAAGATTATTGAGGTAAAGAGACCTGGGGAAAGAAGAAAGGAGGAGGAAGAACAAGTGATAAGTTAAACTCAACCAGGCTGTACAGAACCAACCTGAAGACTCCATATCCTTCAGACTAGCTGCTCTTTACAGCCTTGAAGCAAATCCTTAGATCCCAATCTCACCATTCCACTGAAACTGGAAAACACAATAGGACCACGTGTCTTAATTCCACCTGCTGGGCGCAGGGATAGTTCAAGCTTTGTTCTCGGAAGGATGTGAGTTTGTTTCTTCAAAGAGCAACATTGTCTTCTTGGGAGGTAAGGAATGCCAACCCTATTCCATGAGGAAATTAGCAAGTGCCAAAGGATGGCACTTCCACTCAAACCACCCTATTAAAACAACTACCAGCATTAATTAATCATACATAAAACACATCACATTAAAAAAAAATTGTTAAATCTGGCACTACAAAATGCCAAATTGAGACTACTTGTCTAAATTGTAAATAGAGGGTAAGAGGTATTTTTAAAGGCTAGGAAGAAGGACAGTAGAAGTCCTGGAAGTAGTCAGGATTCATTCAGGCTTTATAATAATAAACTCACCCATGGCTGATTTTATACAACACACTTTCTTCAGCATCTGCCTTTATTCAAGTTTCACAGTATATATGATATATTCTAAAGTGGGCTCTTGAGGGCTAGTAAATAGTAACATCCATTATTAATGTTGTACAGGGTGAGAGATCCTGTACAGGTCAGTGCTTCAACCTGCCTTAATTCTCTGTTCCTACAGCAATGGATTTTTAAGAAACTGCTTTGGTTTCACCAGCAAAGATTAAACTTTGCTTATATACACTGGAACACAATTTAATTTCACAAACCTATCAAGAAAGAAGATTCATAATTTTAACAAATTCTACTGGAGGGAGGGCAAGGACGGATTTTAATTCTTTCTTTTGGTGCGACAAACATTGCAGTATTTTGCAACTGAAATTTCACAAAATGAAAAATGAAAGAAAACATTAGAATTTTCCAACTGCACATATGCAAGAACGGAATAGGTTTATTTTTAATAGCATGATATATTTAAGAGCAAAATAAAAATATAAATTATACAGAAAATATAAAAAATAAGCATAAAATTTGTGTTCCATTAGCAAAATCTAATTGTAAAATAAAAAAATAATTTAAAAATCCAACTCCACTGTTATTTTGGGTCTAGGTTAGGAATATGAGATACTATCATATAATAAAAATGATACACAGTTTCTGAAATAAACAAAAGGGTAGAGAGAGGACTGAGACTGGATTTTTAACAGGTCTTTACTCAGACCAGCTAGGACCAATGCTATGGCAGTAATTTCTGTCAGGAATTTTCTATCATTAAGTGCTTTCTGTTTGTAGTTTCTATCATTAAGTGCTTGTCACAACAAAGAGCATTTTGAAATAACACTGAATCTCTTCTAGAGGGTCAGTAGCAGATGAGTATCATGTTCAAAAATTACTAGTCTTGAGAGTGTTCTGGATTAGCTATAACAGAGATTTATGTTTACATTTTAAATATGATATAATAAACTGTACAAAAAATTAGTGGCTTCCTGATGTTATTACAAAACCCACACCTATGTCTCTGAATTTTAATTTTGCTAGTTAGGCCCATAAACACAAAAAAAAACAGTACTTGTGTTTAGTCACATAAAGAAAAATAACCAGATGAAAATCTAAACTTATTAAGGTGATTGAAGCTAAATATAGTTCAATCATATTTAATAGTAAAAACTGTATATCACCAGATGCATTTGCAAAAATGTATAAAAAACAACCAAATCTAAAAAAAAAAAAAAAAAAAAAAAAAAGAATAAAGGAAAAAAAAGGGGAAAAAAGAGAGAAAAAGGAGAGGGTGTTAATTCAAAATTTGGCTTTCTTCTCCTGTCATCCTTCATTGAGAAAAAAAAAATATCCCCTTTAATTGTAATAAGACATTCTATAGATCTTGAAAAAAACACTGCAAAACAGCTGAACCACATGCACTACTCTGTGAATTATGAACAGTTTTCTTGCAGGCTTTGTATCTTATGCTGACCAAGCCCAGTTTTGCTCCAGTTTATGAAACATGACAAGACCACAGATAAAGTTGATCTATGCTGCAGGCTATTTGTGTTGTCTACTCAGATGGTATGTCATAATGCCATGAGCCCAAATACTGTCCCTTCTTTGTTTTCTTTCATTTGTTTTAGTGAAGTTTTATAAAACCAGAGACAGGCACAAGATTCGAATTTATGGCATTGTTTCTCCCATCTAAGAATAAGCACTAAACCATGAGGGTGTATTCAGAAGAATCTCCTGTGATGTCTGAGACCTGCAGAGACAGCATATGCTATTTATTTTGGGGGTTTTTTTCACTGAGAAATCTCTGATGTGAAGAGTATGTAATAATGCACACATCATTTTATTGCATTTTTTGAGCGATTTGTTTTTGTTTTAAAATTTATTGGTACTGGCAACCACCATTTAAATTTAAAGGATTGTCTTAAAAACTGTCAGCATTTCAGCATTTTCCAGCTTTATCAAACACTATTGACTGTATTTGAAACTGAATAGAGTTGTGTTACTGATTATACAGCTTGAAATTTACCACCTTTTCAGAGGATGTCACTGAGCACCAAGAAATTACAAACTGTAGAGAGTGTTTAATCTTGGAAACAGGGGCATTGGGGATCAAGTGCATTTTGTTTCTTTAGTTGCTTCCATTTTTGTTGGAAAATAAGAAACAGGACAAACACATACCAATCCTCAGCCAATTCAGTCTCAAAATGCTTTATAAACCACATGCACAATAACACAAGAATAATAAATGAAAAATATTAAAAATACAAAAACATAACTACCTAGGAGTTTGGACAGGTGAAATTGTTTATTAAAAGACTGAAATACAATAGAACTCTTAGGAAAAAATTGGAGAAATTGTATGTAATCATCACGTTGTATGTGCAGTAAGTGGTACTACTCTAGCCATGTGTTCTAAGAGTACAAATATGTGCAGTTTATAATAAGTGTTGCTATCTTCTAGTAGACTAAATTTAATATTTGAGGGGAAAATGATAAGCTTTCAGGTATTCAAAACTTTCCTCCAGCCCAAAGTAGAAATACCAATCTTTCAAATTAAATAAAAGTTAAGAACAAGTGCTTTGGTTTTTAATTTAATCAAACCAATTGAATTTACTAAAAGATAATATAGCTCATAAATATGAGGCAGAGAAATATTACAAAGGGAAAGACAATACATTTGTTTGGTCCTATGGGACAGAGCGATGGAGAGGAAAAGAGTCACAAGTAATTTATTGTCTGTGCAGCATGGAAAGGTTATCCTAGGGTGGCAAAAAATATAATGTGCCATAAAACCAATGTCTCTGTTGAGTCCATGGTTTTTAGTGCCCAGCAGAGTTATGAATTTTAGTTCCAGAATTATCTTTTGAAGGTATTTTGTATGTTTCCCTTGAGCAGCAGTGCTGAGAGGTTGAAGATGAAGTGCTGTTCTGGATTAAAGCAAATGTGACAAAGCTATGCAAGCTGGAATTCAAAATCCTATAAGGTTTGTATAGCTATGCTACTTCAAGGTTCTATTTAATTGCCAAAAGTGGGCACTCCCAGAAACAAAAGTGATGCAAAGCCCCTGCTTAAGTAATTTTCAACAGTTAAAATAGTGTGAAATAGCCTTAAGCAAGTCTTAAATGATAGCAGAAAACTATTTAACTATGATGGTGATATAACCAGTATAGAAAATGGAAAGCTTATACCCAAGATTGAGAACTTGTCCTCTGCTGTGACAAAATAGAGAGAAAACTCAGAAAAAGTCTTGAGACAATAGTTTCCCTAGCATAAGTTCAATAACCTTCTCGGTTTGTCTTAAAGGACTTTCAGAGTACATATTAACCTCAGGGTCAGGAAAAATGAGGAATGGCTCAAAACTCTTTGTTTAGAAGTACATTTTCCCAGTGTATGCAGTGCCATAACAATTTCAAACATTTTGAAACAATAGTTGAAGGCTCCAAGATTTCTTTACTGAAGCACCACAAGCAGTGTTTGTACTCAGGAAGCATTCCAAGCTGAAGTTCTTCGAGGGATCTTTTAGGGTTTTTTAGAGAGTAAATTTCAGCTGCTAAACCGTATGTCAGACATGCTACACTGTAGAGGTTTAACCACTCACTGGGTGGTTATGCCACACTTAAAATTGCCCAAATTATGCTATCACTCCATGGATGATATGATAGATAAATTAAGTGTTCTAAATTACATAGGCTGTCACACTCACTTCTGTGTGCTTCTTTTCTACTCAGTAATAAGGTTGGAAAAAATCCTATGGAAAGGAAACAGATGTCTGAGAATATCAAAGAGGAGAAATAACAGATCCTCAACTACGCTACTTCAAGAAATGAGAAGAAGAAACAAAATTGAAAAAGGTGGGGGCAGACAAATTAATGTTACACATTTAATATATAGAAATAAATTGGAAGGTTTTTAAATAAATATGACAATTAAAACAGACTAAACAGGAGGCATAGTGGAACTGTCCAAGTGCATTATATTACCAGTGGGAAAATGCTTAAGTGACAGGGTCAAATGTTTCAAAAGTTTCTAAGAGGCTAGAATGAAACTTCCCAAGAGAATTAACCATCATATCCAAAAAATATATTTTCATGTAGACCAGCAGTCTTAATACCCAGCCAAAGATGAACAACTTAAGCACTTCAAATAAAACCCTTTTGCTGCTAGACCAACAAACCTCTACTTGGCCCTCCAAACAGTGTGAGCTAAACCAAGCCTCTTTCAAGGTATTGTCTTTAATGTCAACCATGCTTAAATGTCAACCTATGTGTAGAATAGGTTTTCCTTTCTGCAGAGTCAACAGGTTTTTGGTCTCCTTTATAGTAAGACTCAATCAACACACCACCACCTATTAACTAGTTAAAAGCTGCAAATTACTAGGTTTGGATTTTTTCCCCCTTAAAGTGATTCAGAAATACCTCTTACATGTTAATGCTTATGGTATTATGGTACATGGAGCAACAAAATATTTCTGCATTTGAATTTTGGGCATTCGTTGTCACTGCCAAGACACTTGCTGGCATGAAATTTTATCAAAAGATAGTTCAGCTACAAATTTTCTGCCCTTCTATGAAAAACAACAGATACTTAAAGCAACAGCAAAACAGAAATTCAGGATGACTCATACAAAAATATATTCTCCCAGAGTCACTGAACAAAAAATGTGGAGCAGTTCTTAAAACATTTATATCTCTTATTTTATTCAACCATCAAGGTTACAAGAATCAGTCATTCCACACAGGTTTGTGTATATGCCCCATCCACAGAAACACTGAAGGTCAGGTTGGTCATGGCTTCAAGCAATCTAATCCAGTTGAAGATGTACCTGCTCATCACAGATGTGATGAACAGGATGACCATAAAAAGTTCTTTACAATCCAAAATACTCTATGATTTTGTGGCTCACAGAAAACAGAAACTGTGTGATATTGTAAAAACTGTGTTAAAATTTATAATCTATCAAGAGGCCTTTGCAGCATGCAAAAAGAATGAACTGCCATTTTGAGAACTTTTGAACATATGTAAATCAGAAAGCATTTGTTGTTAGTTAAAAAAAAGGAAAGAAAAATAATAAAATGTGATATAATTTAAAATCAAAATATGAATAACAAAACATGATGAAAACTCATTCTTCTTTCTACACAGAATGGATGGAGGAAAAGTTTTGTTAAAGAAATTAAATGTTTCTTTTTTTGAAATTATTGTATAACAGAATTAGTGGCTCAGAGTGTTAGGCAGTCTGATTCCCAATATCAAATGGTTTGTCAAGCTTTTCTCCCTGTTACAGATTTACCATTATTATGAAGACAAGGGTTTAGGATTACCAATGATGAAAATTATCTGATATGCAAATATTTGGCACCTATTCAATTTATTGGAACAATATAATCTTTACTAACATTACTAAGAAAATTTCAACCAGATGAATATTCCTTTCTTGTAACAATAAAAAAAAAAAAAGGAAAAACAACTTTCATTTTCTTCAATGGATTCATTACTACAGATCATTCCCCTGAGAAATATTCCACACAATCACAAAGGATACCAAAATCTGAATTTTGCCTAAGAGTCAAGAAGACTTGGAAGGGCTTCAGAATCAGCTTTAGCTCAACAGTGATTTCTGCAGCCAATTAAACAGTGGAATTGATGGACTCTGAGAATGCCATATGCTGCCCTCTGCTGAAAAGATGATCATTATGACTTGAGGTCTTATGGCTGGAAGGTCTGACAGACGGGAAAAATAAGTGGAGGATCCTCTGATTTCAGGGATGTGGATAATTCCTTTAGGGAGAAAGGAAGATTAAATGCTCACCTGGGCAAAGAAAAATTTCACAGAACATATGGTGTATATATATATAAATTATCCTGACAAGAACACGAAGTCAGCAAATTGGTTATTAGAAATATAACTATTGAGATTTACATTGATTATATTCATAAAAGTCCTTAAAATGGCTACCTGTCAAGCTATTTAGATCTAACATGTGACATACTTTAAAGACATTATAATGTAATGAGGAGAGTCTTTCTGAGTGTTTTTTTTTTACCCTGTTCCCTCTGTGGTTTCTAATTGGTGCATACATATTTCAAAGTTACTGTGAGAAATTTAGCAATTATACCTCTGTTTGATTAATAATAAAATATTTACACTCTAAAATATTTTTAATTTTCACAGACTCTTACATGTTAAAGTGGGTGGGAGGGAAAAGAGCAACACAAAAAGGAGAACTTGGCACTTATCTAATGCTTACAGTATCATTTGCTGCATTACCAAAAATATTTAAATTAAAGAGGATTCTACTACATGACAACCAAGGAAGAATTGTTGATGGATCATCAGCAGCCATGTTTGGAATACTGTTGTGTTTGATCATCTGTAGTGATACGGATTTAGTCAGACAAAATATTTATATAACTATATGCTCCAGCACCTGGAACATCTCTTCCTCCTCCTCCTTGATGTAGCCTCTACTGTTTCTCTCACTGTTTCACTCACTGTTTCTCCCTCCTCCTCTTTCTGTTTGGTATTTTCTGCCCTTTCTTAAATATGTTTGTGCATTTGGGGAGTTGCCAAACACAAGTTGTGTTGGTTTTGCATGGCCTGGTTCTTGGTAGTGGGGGGGCCACAGAAAGGGCTTCTGTGAGAAGCTGCTAGAAGCTTCCACCATGTCTGGCAGAGCCAATCCCTGATGGCTCTGAAGATGGATGTGCTGCTGGCCAAGGCTGGGCCAGTTGGAGATGGTGGTCATGCCTCTGCGATAATGCATTTAAGAAGAAATTAAAACAAAGTTCAGGCCCCAGTTTTAAGTCCAGCCTGAGTAGAAATGAGAATTTGTGAGAGGAGAGCAACATGCAGCCACCAAGGTCAGTGGAGAAGGAGGGGCAGGAGGTGCTCCAGGCACTGGAGCTGAGATTCCCCTGCAGGCTGTGGTGAGACCATGGTGAAGCAGCTGTGCCCCTGCAGCCCTTGGGGATCCACAGGGGATGCAGAGATCCACCTGCAGCCTGTGGGGGAGATGCCCACTCCAGAATGGGTGGATGCCTGGATGAGGCTGTGATCCAGTGGGAGACCCATGGAGAGACAGGAAGGCCCTGCTCCTAGGCTGGAGCAACCTATCCCTGAAAGACTGCGTCCCATGGAAGAGTGACCCACGCTGCAGGAGTTTGAGGGGTACTGCTGTTCATGGGCTGGACTTCTGTTGCAGCAGTTTTGGGAGGGTTGTTCCTTGTGAGATTGGAGCCATGCTGGAGAAGTTCACAGAGAGCTGTCTCCTGTGGGAGGAACCCCATGGTGCAGCAGGGGAAGGACTCCTCTGCCTGAGCAGCATGAGAAACTGCAGGTGATACATTGATCAAAACCCCCACTCCCTGTCTTCCTGCACCATCAGTGGGAAGGAGGAAGGAGTTGGGGAGGAAAAGGTGTTTTCAAGGGCTTATTTTACTTCTCATTATCCTCCTCTGATTTTGTTAGTAATAAATTTACTTAATATCTCTAAGCTGAGCCTGTTTTGCCCTGGGAGTATTTTCTCCTCGTCCGTATCCCAACTCATGAACCCTTCATTAAATTTTCTCTCCTCTGCCCAGCTGTAGCAGGGGAGAGTGAGAGAGCAGCTTTCATGGGTGCCTGGCTTTTGGCCAGTGTCAAACCACGACATTTGTCTGGATAGCTGAGCTTTGGCCAGCTCTGGGTCCATTGGAGAGCTGTGTAGGAATACTTTGGCAGTTTTTACTGTAAAAATTGTAGCATCTTCCTGGAACCCGTATTGCAACCTGTGCTGCTAAACATATTCATAAATTATGTGAAAGCTGGAGGTTAATAGAGTTTACTCAATTTAGATGATAAAATAATGGTTGTTTTAAATATCACTATATTGTCTGACTATGGCAATTAAGAAACAGACAAAAATTCAATATAAACAGATATAAATGCACAGACCAAATGAAAAGAAATCCTGGCTTTACATACACAGTGATAGACTCTGAAGTATATACTCTTAAACAGCAAGACCTTTGGAGTTAGATCACTCTCTGGAAATATTAGGAATATGCTTAATAGTAGTTAAAAAAAGCAAAGAGAAAAATTATTATGATTACTATTTTTGCCACAGAATACATAAAAAGCACAGCTCCATCTAAATAAGGTGTATAACTCTGGTGGTCCTTCTTACCACAAAAATAATGAAATATAATTGGATAAGGTACAGAAAAGGAAAAAGAATGGATCAAAGTTGACACAATTTCTGTACAAAGAATGACCAGAATTCTTTAGCCTAGAAAAGAAATAGAGACATACCAAAGACCTTACATTAAAACTGTCATGAAGAACGTGAAAGAAAAGCATTTTTTACTGTCCCTCCCCATAGAAGCTGTAGGAAAAAAATAAGGGAAAATAGCAAACAGAGATTCAAAACAAACAGAAGAAAGTAATCCTTCAAACACATCCATAGAACCAGGGATGTTAAATTTCACTCAAACACTATCAAATTATTCATGGGGAAACAAAATTCTACCAAGGGCTATGAAAATTAAAAATCTCTAAGAAAAAGAGATCTCTAAGCTCTGTTTCCTAGACCAAGGTCTATACAACTTAGATTAAAAATGTACATTTGAAATAGAGAACTTTGACTCAGTGGCTCAAACACAGATATTTCAGACACCTAGGGTATCTGACACCTGGGGCTAGCAGACATGAGGCTAGAGGAAATGAGTCTTTCTGGAGTGACAGCTGGAGGCTAGCTTAAATGTGGTAGGGCATTTCAAATAGGACTAGGCACTTCTATTTTGATTATTAAATCCTGCCTTAAATGTTGAAAGAAGTAGCTCAGGTTTACAGAGTCTGAAATGACAGTTAAGCACATTTCCATTGGTAAGAGTTTGGTAGCCAGTAAACAAACACACCTTGTATGTCAAAGCATGCTGTTGGTGCCCTTGTCAGTCAAAGAACCTCCGATAATTAATGTTTGTTGTCTAAGCCCTGCTTATCAGCAAATTATAGCAGCTAATTTTTTTAATAACAATTACATCCAAACTACACCCATTTGCACTGTGTTGCACTATACTTATTTTTTAAAGTCCTCTTAGCATTAAATACTTTTCTGAACTTTTCTAAATGTTTATCACAGATGAACATTTCAACTTCACCTGCCACAGTTACCTTGATAAATTAATACAATGCTATTGGGATTACACATCATACATTGAACACAGACTTATAGCATCAATCCAGAAGTAATTCTGCCTCCCTGTACCTTTGACTAACAACACCATGGTACTTCATGAACAACCACTATTCCTTCCCAGAATACTCCAGGTTCAAGTGATGCTCAGGAGGAATCTGCTGTGATAGAAAACCATGATTGTAAGTAGAATTTTTATTTCATTTGCTGCAGCACCTGGAAGTTGTGCAATAAACAACTGTGCAATTGAAAAGAAGGTATCATGATCAAAACAAGTGATAGCTTCTCTGGAAAACTTGGAAGGTGTTCCCCTGCTGCATGCCTTAATAACATTGATAAGGCACTTAAATGGAGCCTTTTTGATGCATCATTAATTGTGCCCACACATATCCCATTCCAACCTAGTCCTTAAATATCTTTTGCAAAAATGCTGATAACATAGTTGTAAATATAATCCAGAGGAGTTCTGCTTTCAACATACAGAAGTTAATATACAGCATATAACATTAAGTACTCTGAAAAATTAGGTTATATGGTTTATTTATTTTTTCAATTTGTATATCCTGGATTATTTCATATGGCTAAAACCACTTTCTTTCCTCCCTCATTTCACTAGAAGATTATAGAAATAAAATAATTAAGATTATGAAGACTCAGACATTGAGCAGCATGAAAATGCAGTAATTCAGACTTCAGAGCAAAAATGAGCAACACAGAAGGCGGAAGGTTACATGTCAAACAACAGGCCAACAAAGCTGAAATACAGTTGTAACAGAGACCTGTATTTAATATCCACATATTTAATCTCAATTGCACAGATTGCAGTCAGGGAGTGAGCACTGGAATTCACTTAACAGTCCAGAAGCAAAGAGTTCAAGAGTGTCTGGTCATGGAAAAAGTAGTGGATGGACATGAAAAGGAGTCTGGAAAGAGCATTCTGACAAAGAATGAGGAGAAGCCTAAGCGTAGCTGGGCAAAAACTGGAAAAAAGAAGCCACAAGGAGAAATGAGATAAACACTCATATTTTAATACCTGTAGTATAGCGGAAAGCCACATGGAAAGTAGGAAGGAAAATTTCCTAAGATGCTAGCAAAAGCTGAGACTGAACATGGCTATGAATGAGACCAAAAAATGGGAGAAGTATTTGGAGTAAGAACTAGAGTGGCTACATAGGAAATGTGGAACTGTATATGCAAAGCAAAAAGGAGATTTGATGAAGACGGCGGATAAAGGCAAATAAAACTCTTACACTTCTCATCTCTCAGTTTCAGCTTCTCAACTTAAAGCTACCTTCCAAAAAGTAAATTACTTTCTACTTTATCCTCCAGTTTCCATTCAGTTTCTCCCTCAATGTTTTAAGACTCAGCAGATGTGTTGTTTTCAACCTCAAGCCGATCCAAGCATCAGCAGCCAGGCCAGGGCTCGAAGGGGCCCAGCTGAAAAGAATTGCATTGCAAATCACAAAGCTGATGCCTCATTGCTATTCTGACTCAGAACTGCTCTAAGAAGGAAATTTATTCTGAGGTAGAACTAGTTCAGTAGGAATGGCCCAGGTACAAACTGATGAGACAACAGCATATCTGGGGTGGGTGATGCAAAGGGGAGAAGTATATTCAGCTGCCATCTCTTACAATTACAAACTATGAAAGTATAGAGCATGCTTAGTGATTATGATAGAGAATGAGAAATTAAGTTCCAGGCAGTCTCTGCTGACTATACATACACTGAGCACACAAACTGCAGTTTTTCAAAAGGTAATAAATCTTGAAGGAAGGGAACAGGGAAGGAAAAACCAAGTGTGGAAGGTTTGAGTAGAGACATCTGCAACTGGTAAATCAAGCCATACTCCTGATGTAGCAGCTAGTCCCATGTCAATGCACAGGAGCCACAAAGTATTTAAATTAAAAATAGTAATTTTTTTCCTTTTCTCCCCCCCTTTTTTAGTTTCTTTTTATTCAATGACTGGGCCATTTTGCTCTAATGACCATAAAAAACTAGCTAAGGCAGACATCAGCATGAAAATTTTTGCATCAAATTTTTAAACTTATGGAAGTTTCAAATAAATTAAAAAGGCCTGTAATATTACTGATCCAATATCCATATCTGTTACACTCTTCCTTGAGAAAACTGTTCCTTTGCAAAGACCAAACTATTTGTATTTATTCTATCTTTTAGAAAGAAAATGTTTTAGAAACATTTTACCACATGATACATAATAACTTTATCCTTAATGCAATTCATTTTTAATTTCACTTCAATGCCTGCCTGTAATATTGGCATAAGCTACAATGAAGATCCCAGAGATGGCATATTTGTACTCCAAAATAAGTTTAAAAGCAATTTAATCATATTCTAGAAATCCTTTACGGTCTATCTTTTGAAAAATTCTTAAACATTCCTTATTCACCAGGAGAAAGAGCACAAATTTAAGATTATTTTTTTTCAAGAAATAAGGAATTTTGTTTTTTAAAATGGTAATTAGCAAAACTTGCTTGGAAAAAACTTGCATCATTATTGTCTTGGTGGTCAAGAGGTGCCATTGAGAGGTCAAAGTGATTCTTTGCTCAAGTTAAGAAATAAAAGAGGATACTCTTAAGTACACTAATGAACTCATGCCACTACTCAGCTTTACATGAAATACTTACACAGTCATTCTGGCAGACATAAAAAATTATTTTCTTTCTATGCAGTAAAAGTATTCTTAGAGAGAGGAGGAAAAGAAAATTTGTCATTCCTGACACAAAGGAAGAAGTGCACTAAGGTCTCCCACATCTGAACTTAAGATTCTAGCATGTGAGATCTCACACAAAATTGATAGAGCAACACAATTATCATTAACATCATCAGTCCAGTCCTTGCCCTTCTTTTTAATTTTTTCTACTTTTTCTGAAGGCTTTTATTTGGGGAAGTCCATCCCAAATTGTGATTTGCTTTAAGTAAAAAAAAGCAGAGACCTAGACTGCATTTAAGTAAACAAAAAACGCAGTAGGTCTCTGATTTTTTAAAAGAAAGATTCTCCCAGAATTAGTAGCCAAAAAAAGACTTAGCATCAAGGAAGAATGAAACAACGTATGATTTAGTGTCACTAGAGGTGACAACAGAGCTGTAAACTACAAACACCTAAAAGCTTACAATACAAGCTGTCAAGCAAAGAACTCCCTGCAGGTTTAGACCATCTGGATAGCTCCAAACTTTTCTTAATCTCAGTTAAAAAAGAACATGAACATGGATGTATTAACAGTGGAATCTCAAACAGGAATGGAGACACTACTTAGGATCACTTACTTAGGTATTCAAGTAACACATCCAATCTCTGCATCCCCCAATCAAAATCACGTCAGTAAGTAGCCAAGTATTCACAATATAACCATCAAAGTACTCAAAAACATGACCTAAAGTGATAGAATGAAGAAATTTCACCTTCTTAGTATAATGGATAGCTATATTACAGTCTATAAATATATACACAGGAAGACAAAATCATTTCAATCTCACAGACAGAAGCATAACAAGACCCAGGGGCTACAAACTGAAGACAGACAAACTTAGAGTTAACATCTTAATTACCAATGATGAGTACCTCATTGAAAATTGTGACAGACACTCCCATCCTTGAAGTATGCTTTTTAAAAAGAAAGGTAGAGAGGTTTTTTATCTTTAGAGAGACATGACCTAGTTCAAATGGGAAGAAACTAAGACAGCCATGAGGTCTCTGTTGTACAGTATGCCAGGCTAGATGATCACAGTACTCCCTTCTGGTTTTTTAATCCATGAAACTGTGTACATTTCCATTTCAATGAAACTGCATCTTTCAATGAGCATTTTTTAAAGGAACAGCTTTCCAGTGAGCTCTAGTTATGCCTTGAAGGCATAGCACTCTTTTGGTGGAGGCTTGTGAAAAACTTCTGGATAGCACAATATGGTGTTACTCTGAATGGAGGAAGCATTCAGTCCTTTCTGAGGCAGAGCTGGGACCAGAGTACAGAATACAGTAGAGACTGCTTTGTTTAACATATTAATTTGAAAATTAACTCTTTGCAGCATCACACTGAACCAGTTTAAGCCCTCGGTTCCACCATCATTTTATGACTTTCACAATCACTTGGCATAACCTAATTTTTTGGTTGTGTTTACCAGATACTTTCTCTTAAATCACCATAGAATGGGGGGGTCTAATGTCAAAGTATTACACTGGAATACATTTTGATCACGACTTCTGATTTCATTTCTTCAAAAAGGAATTCTATTTTTGTGCATCAAACTACACGGAAACCTGAACCAGAAAAGACAAATGGATAACATTGGGCAGTTCACACAGAATATTTTTTATTGCACCAAGACAAATCACTGGGGCAGAGACCCTTCAGAGGTCTCTGGTTACAGCAATCTAACCAGTTCATTATTTTCTATTTGAGTTAAATCATCACTTTATAATATTAGATAATAAAAGAATTTTTTTAATCCACCTCACTACAGGATTTTGGAGTTTTGAAGTCACTTATTTTGACAGTTAGTAATAAATTTAAACTAATCTGTTTTCAGTACAGGGCACAGAATGTTACTTATTCATATCTATTTCATTTTCTTACAGCAGTTTCCATTTCATTAATATGTTCTTATGCTTTTTATTATCTCATTTCAGATGTGTAAGGAATCAGACAAAAAAATAAAAAAAAATGAAGATAATTCTGACTGCTGACACACAGAAGTAAAACTATAGATCCTTTACATTTATTTTTTTCTGCAGGTAATAAAACGAAGTGCAGAAACCTTCAAGTTCAATCACATAATAGCAGCTTAAATGCAGTTACCCAATAAACACAGTATATAAAGACTTAAAACACAAGCATATCTTAAAGGTAGAAAGGATAATCAGAATAGTTTGCTACCTTCTGAAAAGATCTCATTATGTTGTGAGTCAATCTCTGACTGCAATTTGTATGTGTGCATGCACCATAATCACATTTAACCTTGAGAAAATCCTACATCTGTTACATGCTTCCAGCAGGGAGTACTTGCATTAGTAAGTCTGAAAACCAGATCTGACTTTATACTTCCTGTGATGCCAACAACAACTCATGCAATTATTTGTCTGCTTTTAGATTAGTGTTTGTGAATAACTTCTTATGCCAGCTATTAGTACTTATCTTTTTCTTAATATTTTTCATCATCATATGCATAGAGGTCACTGTGATAGAAAGGGCAAATCATATAGAAAATATCTGTAGTCGTGAATAAAGAGTTTGAAAATAACACTGTTTCTTTTTCACTGTTTCATCCACAACGTTACCTCTCACAGCCTGACCTCAACTGTGTACCAATACCTGATGAGAGCATAAGAATAGCAACAAACCACATGTTTCTCCATAATTGCTGTTTGTCAGCCATTTCTTCAGCATTAACAACGTTCCAGACCACTCAAGGTCAACTATACCTTATGCTAAGGAAAAACACTCTTCCTATCAAAAGAAACGGGCCATCCAACCAAATCCATTGCCAGCTTCCAGATGAGTGCTTGATTCTGGCTCCGTTTTGCACCCACAACTAAGGAAAGCAAAGCCATTGAGTAAATTCTGCCAGTATAAAATGGCAATCAAAGCAACTGAAAATATTGCCAATACTGTTTTTCCCCCTTTATACTCAACTCCATGTTTTTTGCAGAGTGTTTAAATTCAGAGAGTTAAACTAGTGCCTGAAATGACCTTCTGCACAGATTTGACCTTAAAAAATTTCTAGAGGATGTTGATATGAAGATGATTCTCTAACAATTTCTAGTGTATATTAAGAAGTATAAAATTACATATCACCAATTTTCCAGCTTCAATCCTACTAAATTTACCATTGAAACTAATAAGAAATATTAAGCCTAAAAATAAATTAAATAATACAGGTTTTACAGGTTTGATTAAGACCCATACTTGGCACACGAGGGTCAAAGAATTTAGCCAAGTATTGTCTTAGAAGAACTGCATGCAAAAAAAACAGTAATACAATGAAATCAATTTAGAGAGAGCTTTGCAAGGAAAGTAGCCATATAACACCCATTAAAAAAATAATGTATCTTGGGGATGTAAATAGGAATCACTGTTTGCCATTTTTACCAAGTGCTAGATAAAACTGTATGAAAGGAAGTATTCTATAGTTTGATCTCTCTAACACTAAAAGGATTATATTTTATTCATTCTCCATAACTAAACATTTCTAACAACAAAAACAATAGTTCTCAATTTTTTGTAGAAAAATGAAAACAAACTCATGAAAAAGCTATCGGCTCAGGTTAGAAAGCATAAAAGAATATTGCTTTATTCAAAGATGCAAATGCCATTCTAAAAAACTTTCGATTCTTTTTCATTAGAAAATTACTTTCAAATTTAATACTGGACTATTCATCCTTTCTGTGGAGCACTAAAGGACAAGATTAATGTATTCCAATCTTTTGATGGAAGATTTTTAAAGAAAGGTTTAGAAGGGTCTAATGCCATGAAGCATTTTGGCAAGAACATTGGTTGACCTTATGCACCAATTGTTTCATGTCTTTTGGCACTGAAACTGTTTTTTCTTCAGCTCCACAACATGACCCCTGTTTCACTGCCAAAGCAGACCTTGACATTAAGAAAAGAAATTCTGGTGGCAGCAGATTTTAGGGCATCAAAAATGGCAGATTCAACATCATCAGTCTCATGAGAACATTGCAGTATGCTGATGAATTTCCCCCCAAAAATTGTTCAATATCAACCCACGGTTGCTCATAAAAATTGTGTCATCTACTTTTCTGTTGCAATGCCATTCAGATTGATAAATTCCAAAACATGCAAAAAGTTATCTGGGTTTTTTCCTAGCTAAAGAACTATTGGTAAAAAAGATGCATGTCTCAACAGGCAGACATCAACTACTGAAGCTTGACACCATGCTAAACACACTATTATAAATAACTTATGAAGCTTTACAGAGATTAAGTGATAAGACCTACAAGCTCTGCTCAGTCCAAGTTCCAGGTTTAGAATTATGATGTACATTAACCAAATTTGTTTGGACTCCATACAACAGGGTTTAAGTCTTGTCATTATAATAATTCAGTGTATAATTAAATGCCAGGTTAATTCTTTGCTTGGTCTCTTCCATGTATCAAAAAAAAAAGGACATTCTGATGACAGAAAATCTAGGTATAAAGGTATCACTATAATTAAATCATGTAGCACAATAAATGTGTGACATATAAAACATGTTTCTTGAATCTACCTGTTATTTCAGTTATTGTAAAGTGACAGTCAACCAACAGATTCCCAATGTTTAGAGCTATTTGGCTGACAATGTAACCACTGAAGGTCTCAATGCTATGTGTAAGTGAATATATAACACAGACTAGGAAAGATCTAAAAGATGACAACACAAACCAAAGAGAAAAAATATTTAGGATTTAGAGACAACAAAGACTAAAACAACATTACCTCGAAAATTTCTTGCTTGTACTAAATTTAATGATTTGAAGTTTTATATATCTACACAGTACACAGGGAAATATATGCCTATAACTCTACATATTTTGATTGTAATCTCATTTTCCTGACACTCTTCTGTTTGGGTCTCAAGCTCACTGTGAACACGTGCTTAATTTTAATGTGAGTGCAGCTCCAATGAAGTCACAATGAGGTATTTGGTATATGGGTGTCTTTAGTATGCAGCCTCTCTAAAGGAATCATCATTTCACATCTTTATATAAACATCTCCTAGAGTATAGTAGTGATTTAGTGTGGGACATTGATGCAATTATAAGCTTAATTCAATAGTTTAACAAACTAAACTAAACAAAAGTATGTTTATATTGTATAATACTGTTAATCAGGTATAAAAATATAATATCTTCTCTAAAGGACAATTATTAGGTTTTTAAAACTCTTTCTAAAGCAGAAAAAATATTATCCAAGACATTTATTTGTTAGATTCCTGTTGAAATTACATTAGAAAATTCCCTCAGAAACACTTAATGTAATGCAGCTATTCCAGAATAAGAAGAGGTACTTGCTCAGCAGGGTGCTGATATTGTGAAGGGAATAAAGATTTCTTTACGTTATCTTTTCCAGCGTTCTTTAGAAGTACATAATACAACTACCTGGCAGCATACATACTCTATTCAATATTTTGCAATGGGAAGAATAGAAAAGTTATGCAACTCCAAAAGTGTGATCAAGTCATGTGATGCAGGGGGGGGTGTATTGCACTGGTAAGTGATAATGAGTCCTTTTTGCTAAAATTTCCTTTTGAATTTGTTAAGCACAGTAAGGATGTTTTAGGATTTTTCCCTTGTCTGCCCCTTCACAATTACAGCAGAAATCACAGCACACCTTAAAGTATAAAACTAGATTTTTCATCTTTGAATTGATTTTGCCTTTACAGATTTATCCTACAGCTAGGCTGAGGCCATATGAGAAACATGTAAATCATCACTAAAAACACCTTGGTGCTCTTATTGTCTTCTATATCAGCTGGGCACCAACAAAGAAGTCAACAATGAATTAAGTACTCATGCTTTTATTCATGACTAGAAGCTATACTGACTTATAGCAATGATAAAATCATCTTGATTTTGTGGAAAATATGTATTGGAATTAAACTGCACACTTAATTTTTTCTGAAATAAATCTGACCAGAAGTATGAAGCAGACTTATTGCTTCTACAGGAGTCTTTTCAAAGTAGATGTGAAGAACATAATTCTCCTCTCAGCAATGCTTAGCTGAGACGTTAAGTAAAGAACACACACACCTTGGAATGCATTGCATCAAACGTTCAGGTATGCATGACACTGGAGCTTTTTCTCTGCTTATTTCCTCCAAAGGAAACCATTAGGAGACATTCTTCTATAAGCTAAGACAGCATTACTTCACTGGAAAACACAAGTTACAATGCCCTTCATTGCCAGTGTTTGTTACCCAAGATTATTAGGAATATACAGTCATAAATAGTAGGTTTAATGGAACATGTATTGATTTTAGCTGAATTTACAGGATCACAGAATGTCTGAGGTTGAAATGGGCTTCTGGAGGTCATCTGGTCCAACTCCCCAGCTTAAGCAGGGCCATCTTCTTCTACTGCAAGTCATGCAACCATCCCACATCTCAGTGATCCCAACAAGATAATATCCCTGCAACTGCAAATAAATCTCTAATTTTCCTCATATTTATTCTCTACACTAGTGTACAGACCATCATAGAGACATGCCAGCATGCTGATTTCTCAGAAAGAGTCTGGGTCGTTTTTTTTTTCCATAATGCCACTTTTCCATAAGGCACTTCCTTGTTTACACACAAATGCTTGAAATGTCCCCACTTCAGCCTTTTTTTTTGTTAATTTTGTGCTCCCTTTCCTTCACATCACCCCAAACGTTTTGCTGTTCACCCTGACCATCACTCTCTCACAGGGCTGGTGGTAACTCTTGTGCTTGTTGACATGGGTGTTTGAATGCCCTAATTATCAGGTCAGACGTTCTGCTGGCAAAGACACCATTGGCCTGCTTATGGGGGTGGATTCCAACCTCCTCCAAGTAGGTGTTGATCCTCAAGCAGGGTCCCTTGGTCATAGAAACCCAATCTCCGTTGCCACCAGCAGCTCTATAACCAAACACTGATGTGCAGTACCCTTGCAGCCCTCCCTTTCCTTGCAAGACTGAAAACAAGAGCTGGGCCCCCACATCACTGAATATATCCTCCAGAGCTCTGCAGTCAGTTTTGATACTCCCCAGGTTGCCACCAGCTGTATCACTGGAACCCACATGGAAGAACAACAGCCACAGGTCTGGACAAGCGTTGGCAGCACAGCCCTGGATCCAGACCTCAGGCAAGCAGAAACTTTCTCTAGGTGACAGGTTGGGTTGGCAAACAGTTGTCTCCAGCCCCCACCGCATGGAGGTTCCTACTTCTATCACTCCCCATTTCCTCCTATCAGCCTTTCATAGGCTCAGGGTCAGCTGGCCCAGAAACTTTGCTGGAAAGCACACCTGGATCCTCCTCAGCTTTGAAGAATCTCTTTTTACTCCTGCCAAAGCCTGTTTTCTGTTGCTGGGTATCCAGTGTGCAATCACATTGTTAACTCCAGAACCAACAGTTCCAACTTTTCAGACACTGATTAGTTAATCTCCTACAGAAGGCACAAATCCCTGCATTTTCTTTCAGAGAAACTACATCACAGATGATGCACATGGAATATATTTAATTTTTGAACGTTATTGATTAAGAGGGTGTTAAAAGGACACTTCCTGTATTATACTGATACTCTGAGTTACATGATTTATTATTTCTATGAAAGGGCTTTGGTTACCAGACAAGCATTTATTATGAGGGTGTAAAAATAACTGAAATAAACAAAATACTTTAATTCAATATTGCAAACTTAGTTTTGTGTAGTGGGTCTTCCAAAGGATAATGTTTGATAGATGAGCCAATTAAACAAAAAGAACCATTCAATTTACTTTATAACAAATACATTTTATTCAAAATGCCCTTGAAAGCAACTATACACATTCTGAGTGTATAGTGTTCCTTCCTATGTACTCTCTAATCCTTGCCAATGAAATTAGTCTTTATTGATTTCCTAGCTCACTAACAAAAATGTCAAAAGAGAAGAGATAAATGAAAATAGTGCTAACCTCAGTTCTGTACTTTTTGTTCCTCTTTACATATATGACAACTTTATTCATAAAGTCACTTTTTGTGCCTTTTTTTTTTCAGATGTTCCAGTCTGTCTAACACAGTATTTAAGAGCATCAGGGTCTCACTGAAGTTTTTAGTATTACCTGCTGAGGCTTACCTTTTGTTAGTTTAATGCATTTTAATACTACACAGACCAGTGTAGAAATATCCTACAAATTTTAGGTTCATCTCCATCGCATGTAGTCTGGACCCAGGTCACTTGGCACAATTGAACCCTGTGATATTCCCATGGGCTCACTCCTCAAGCTTGTCCAGATCCCTCTGGATGGCAATGGCATCCCATCCTTCAGGCATGTCAGCAGAACCACTCAGCGTGGTGACAACTGCAGACTTCCTGAGGATGTACTCAATTCCATTGTCTGTGTCACCGATGGAGACATTTAACAGCACTGGCCCCAGTCAGACCCCTGAGGGACACCTTTAGTCACCAACATCCATCAGGACATGGAGTCATTGGCAACTTTGAGTTATTCTTGCATTTTGTCATGTCCCTATGCTGGGTACTCAAACTCTTTCATTTGCTGCCAACTCTTTTTTAATTGCACAGTTGGAGGGACAAAACCCCAAAAAATTCCCAACCAAAAGTGAAACAGACTCCACTTCATTCTTATTTTTCTTAAGTTCTTCTAAGAAAATCAGTCATTTCCTTCAATTGCACTGTTTTGTTTCCTCACAAATCTGTGAATTTTAGAGATAAAATGTTCAAGGAAGTTTATAAGATCTTTCAATATAGCCTCTTCAGCACACTCCCTATCTTTTGTAACTTTTTAGCAATTATACATTGGGTCTGGGTTGTTTTCTTTTTTTAATTAAGAGTATTCTCCACTGATCAAGAAACTCATGAGATTACTTTAGATTTTACTTGTAGGTAATACAGCTACTAATTACATAAGAAGGAGAATAAGTATCTTGTAAAATATTATTGAATTACTTCATTTTTTTAGAATTATTAATTTGTGCAAAATTAGCTTAGAGTGCCCATGTTTGATAATGTAGAAAGATGTGCAGATGACAATAGGAAAAAAAATTTGTGGTTATACTATGAATCTTAATCCTGTCTTTGAAAATTCTTTTAATTTTTGGTCACCTAAACACACATACACAAACAAAAAAAGGTTAAAAAAGAGCAATTTGATGACTGAACATAAGTAAAAAAGTCTTAATTACTTATCTATTATGTAATTAGGATGACATTGAAGGGGATCAGAGCTCTCTAGAGAACAAAAATGTAGCCAACTATACACAATCACATACACATATCTACAAATATGTACACTTATC
Organism: Molothrus ater; assembly: GCF_012460135.2. Lineage (NCBI taxonomy): Eukaryota > Metazoa > Chordata > Aves > Passeriformes > Icteridae > Molothrus > Molothrus ater. The sequence continues at coordinate 103,374,074 of NC_050480.2, read as the reverse complement.
CTATACTTCTGCATATACATACATACAGTAAAAAATAAGTCCTGCTACTTTTCCACAAGACCGTAGCAGTAAGTCTATGACAGCCAGGGAGCTGCTACAACAAACAACTTTCAAGTTGCTCTTTAAATTGTTTCTCCTTCATGGGCTACATTTTTGCCAACATTGTATCAAATACAGAAACGCTGTACTTAAAGTACTTATGTAAATTCACAGAAAAATAGCTAAGGACCTTCAAAAAGAAGCCCCAGGTACTTCTACATCCAGTCTCAAGTCTGTTCCAATTGTCATGGTATTAAGACAACTTAGAATTTAACAAGCTGTGCTTTATAGAATCACAGAATCACAGGATGGGTGAGGTTGGAAGGTACCACAGTGGGTGATCTGCTCCAGCCTGCCTGCCCAAGCAGGGTCATCCTAGAGCACATGGCACAGCATTTTGCCCAGATGGTTCTTGAATATCTCCATCAGGAAGAGTCCACAACCTCTCTGAGCAATCTGTTCCAGTGCTCAGTCACCTGCACAGTAGAGAAGTTCTTGCTCATATTCAGATGGAATCCCCTGTGCATCAGTTTCTGCCCATTGGTTGGCTGTCCAGCAGCCAGCAAGTCCTTTTCTGCAGAGCTGCTTTCCAGCCGGTCAGCCCCCAGCCTGCGCATGTACTGGGGTTATTCATCCCCAGGTGCAGGACTCTGCATTACTTTTCTACAGATTACCTTGTCTGGATTTGCAGAACCATGTCACACATATGTGCTATTGAGATTCAAGAATGAAATCTCAAACTGGATTTGAATATCTCCCCTTAGTACACAATTTATATACTTTTCTTCTTCTCCATGCTGTTTCTTTTGATTAAAAAAAAAATAGACTTTGACAGACTAAAGGTGTCTAAACAGTTATTTCTAAGTGTTGAAGGATTTGAAACAGATAACATTGCAATACACATTAAAAGACTTATTTATTTTACTTTCCAGTATATTTGATTTTCAAGCCCACCACAAGAAGCTAGGATGGAAGACCTGGGGGAAAAAAGGCACTTGAAGATTAAAAAGAGTGACTGTGGCAACCTTAAGATTTCTTAAGTCATACCATCAAGATTTTTTCGAAAAAATAACTGGAAAAGTTAAAAGGCATAAGATGGAAATATCAGAAAGCTTAGATTTCAATACATAAAACAGAACCTCCATTACAATCAGTTTTTAAAAAGCAGTGAGAAAGCAGTAAGTCCACTCAATGATTTCTAAATATAAAGCATGTATCAGTCACTTCATTGATAAAAGAATAAGAAGCTTCAGTCGCACAACCTGACACAATCAGAAAAAAAAGATATTGTGAGAAAAGTCACAGAAATTTATAAGTATGTAAGAGTGCTTTTTTCCTTGGAAAATTAATTTCAACATACATCATATAAAATACTCCCCCAAAATACACTGAAAATGCCTGTGATACTGTAAAGGGAATATTTCTTTCAGTGTTCTTCAGGTGAAGAATCCTAGAAAATTTTAAGAATCTGGAATTTGAACAGGTCTTGCATGTAGAATTTTATTACTCTATAAAATCTGTGCATGTATGCATCAGTGAATCCAATTTAAATAAACACATTTTTCTGCCTATTTTTTCAGGGCTACATTGCAGGTAGTGCCTGCATATTTACCTGTATAATTACAATACTCCCTAACTCAGAACCATTAACCACAATGTAAAACATAGCAATACAAAATAATGCTCAACACAAAATCTTTGCATCTGCTAACATATATTTCTGTGTGTGTGGAGTCTCATTCTCTTTGATGGATCACGACTGGTACGTGAATTTCCATTCTAGACGACTGCTAAATTTCTCAACAAGATTATCAGATTGGGGCATTTAAATTCAGCCAAAGCAGCAGATGTTTTGTGTTAGTTCAGTGGCTATTCATGAGCACATATAACAGGTACCAGAGGAGTTGTTATCAAAGATGATTCTATTAAAGTACTACTACCAACTGTCAACTTTTTACTATTTATCACTTCATGTTTGTAGATATATTCCAATATTTTTTCTTTTCCTAGATTAAGAAAGTTGATTACACAGAGAAAACCTAAAATGACATAATTTTAGGTAAAATTTCTAAAGATCTTTAAAGCAATAAAAAAGAAACCTGATGCTTTTTAAAAGCTCAGAAAATGTCTACCTGGCAATAATTGCTGATTTTTTTTTTTTTTTTTTTTTTTTTTTTTTTTTTTTTTTTTTTTTTTTTTTGCTAATGATGATGAAAGAATTGAGGAAAAGGAATTGATTTTTTGGGGCCAGGAAAGTGAACAATCCATTGCAAAATAATAAAATAATCACTTGGAAAAAGAAAACAGTGAATACTGTAGACCACAAAATAATAGAGATATGAAGAGCAGAGGACAGTAAGGAAATAGGAATGCAGGGCATGTGGTTCAGTTTTCTAGGGTAAGAGTAGAAAGAAACATCAGTAATAGCTTCCCATCAGAAGCTCTTACTCCTAAAAGCCTGGCACCTGACCTGATTCTTCAGGATATGGATCAGGTTTCTATGAATAAGAAATAATGAGTATATTTAAATTAGTTTAAATGAAAGAAACACCATATCTTTACTAAGACACCAAGCTTGGCAGCATTTTTTGTAGACTCAGAGAGAACAAAAAGCTCCTTGAACCAAAGACTATTGTTCCTTTTTACATGGTTTCCTGAAAAAAAATGAGCTGCTTTGCTCAGCTCCTCTTGATCACTTCCAGTAACCAATTCCATCTAAGTCCAATACATGGGAAAAGGTCTCAAAGATTTAACATTCCTACAAACTTTGTGAAAGCAGATAGCTGTATTGATTGTCTGCTAGCTACAAGAAAAAGAAAATGCAACATGAATGCAACTTTTACTTAGTAGTGTAAACCTCACTTCTCATTAAAGGCCCTCTTTTCAAATGGATTCTCTTTTGTTTAATACAGGTTAAGTTTATATTGCAACCTGAGTATTACTCAATTAAAATATTAACTCACAAATCCAAACCCATAGGCAATATGGATTAATTTAGTCTTACAGGACTATTTCTTAAACCAAAACTCTCTAATTCAAGGCATAAAACCAACCAATATGCTGCTCATTCCACTCTCTCCATCTCTTTGGCATGCAGCCCACCACTCTTTCTTCTTCTCCCTTGCACTAAGAATCTGGCATTCCTGCCTGCAGTGTGGCTCAGCACCCACTGGCTCCCCCATCATCCCTCTCAGACTATTGAACAACCTGGTAGTTAAAACGTGCTACATGAAAACACAGATGTGATCACACTTAGGGATTTCTGCAGATCTTAGTGCTGCCCATCTGCACTGAGAGCGTACCAAGTACCTCTCCCAAAACATATCAGACACCTCCAAAGATGAAGGCAGCATTTCAGTGCCACCCTTTTTGTCACTAGATTTTAACAGACATTGAAGAGAAGCAAGAGTGCAGTGGTTGCACCAGGTAGCTAAATGCAAGGAGCCAAATTTCAGGGGAAATTGAGATCATAGTAACATAAATGTGCTGAGTTTAAGGGATGTGCTGGTTTAGGCAACTGTAAGAGCACTGATTTCCATTGACTGCCATTATCTAGCATTTATGCAGCAAACTTCTACAAATCTCATTTTAATAACTGAAACAGGCAATCTAGTTCTCACTGCTCTTGATCATCAAGAATCATGCCCATAAAAAATGTCCAAAAATGGTATGGAATTGAAGTATCTTTAATATCTTCTACTTTTTCTAACATTCTGCCAAAAAATGCTGCAAATAACTAGCGAAATGTGCAATGTGTAAGGAAATGTGCATTTTGCTACTATGCCACACTGTTTTCTTTGCAATAGGAAGCTCATCTATTCTTTGGATCAGATTTAAGTATAACAGTTGCTTTAAGAACATTTCAATGGGATCAAATCAAAAGTCCAACTGGCTCAGTATCCAATATAGGTTGAAAGCAGCAGTTGGAGAACACTCTTAGTAACAAGACATGGATGATATCACTTCTGTTATTACTGTAACTTAACTATGCAGAATTTATTTGGGAAAAAATCTCATATCAGACTGTTGTATGAAACTGAGCCTCCCACGACAATTTACTTGGCTTTATTAACAATGTTTACAGTTGAGCTGGAATGAAAGTTCATAAACAGTGTTAACACTGGTAAAATAGAATACTGCTTTGTCTTGTCAACTAATAATATTTTAAGAAGCATTAACATTTTAAACCTCAAGGTTCAAAAATCTACTATTCAAAATGAATATGGAGAGAGATTGCAATTTTTATTTGCAACAGTGTATACTGGGAAGACATCCCAAAAATTCGTACAGATGAAGGCATGTCCTGAAGCAGAAGTAGACAGCATCACCACAAAGCTGTGCTCAATTTAGCTCCTGTGTTAAGATGTACAATGCAGCAGCTCAGAAAAAATACTATGCTAGTTCAGTGCTATTATTTTTGAGATCCTAGCCAGTGTACCTGCACTTCAAATATAACACAACCAGCTTGACTGATCCTCAGTTTAGGGTCAGGAAGAATCTTGTGGGTTAATTATCATACTGTTTATTTATAATGGATAGGTGGCTTTTGTGTAGCTGTGGTAATCTCATATATCTAGCTGATTCCCTGCTAATAATAGCTTGCTCTAAGAAGTATTAAGATACAGTATTGATTTTAAAAAAGATTAAACCACTGTGCTAATATACAAGAGATTATTAAATTAGTAAAGATGACTGGCAACATTTAGCTAAAAATGCTCCCTGCTCTACGGTGAATATCTAAAGTATAACTTAGCTAAATACATAAAATTAAAATCAAAATACTCAAAAGCAGTCAAAAATATGAATTCTAAAATGTCAGGAACAAGAAACAATTACCACAAAATAAAGGTTCAGAAAAGCTGATTTTGAAGTATCTGAAACTGCTGTCACTAAATAACCAGCTGCTACTTTTTAAAAACTCTAAAATAAATCTATTTTGAATTAAATTGCCAGATTTTCACTGTAAGTTCTCCAACACATTCTGTTCCCATAAACCTGGCAAGTTTTTGTCATCCAGCTGCTTTACTGAGCAGTACAAAGGTGTTCTCTGTTGGTAAATACCCAAAAAGTTGAATGACAGTCAAACTGTGACATTCATTCTCTTTTTCTAGTTTCTTGGTGATTTTTCTGTTGGCTTTCTTTTTAATTGCTTCTGCATGATTCATGATATCATACTTTCCACTAAAAAATTAAAATTCAGCTTAACTAGGCTCTAGATGAGGTCAAAACTATTTTAATCATTTCAACCAACAATATTGTCTGTTCTGTTCATTATGCCAAACAAACAAACAAACAAACAAAATCTTTTATCCTTTTATTAGTGTAGGAAGAATTTCTTCTCAAATATCTGTCTATTCAAATGTCTGCCTCAGTGAGCAGCTGTGCATCACACTGAAGTAAAACTGTAAATTTTCACTACTATTGCAAATGGTGAATTCTTAGAGTTTGTTTGGGTTTTTTTACTAAGAATCATATTTGTTCATGTACCAGGACAAAGGACTATGCAGGAACTTTTCCCATCAAAGTGCAGGGGTCAGCTGTGTGTGCTCAGAGTGGTGACGGCTGCTTATAATTCATCCCTGGGTGAAACACAAATACCATTCACTCAATGCACCTCTGAAAACCTGGGTTTTTTTTTTCCCAAAGAAAAAGTGGTAAGAGAGGTCCATTGACTCAGCTCTTCCTCTAAGATGGGCTTTCACAATCTCCTGGAATGTTTATCTTGAATTTGTACTCAGTGTGGAATTGGGAGAGGTTCTTTTTCTAATTTAGTCCACAAAGGATAGCCATATACTGAAAACCACATCAGTCTGAGCAGGGGACAAATTACAATATCTTTGGAGTGTTGTTTTACTGGATAAGGTTGACTAAAAGCATCTAGCTCTAAATGTAATTACAGCACAATTTTACAGCTTTTACCAACCTACTTGAAATTATTAGGTCTAATCTGTTATATGACACCATTGCATAATTTTCATTTTTCAAATAGAGTGGCTTTCTTATTTTGGTAAGTATTGTTAAATCTATTAGAATATGTAACATGCAATTAGGTATGATTCATTACTTATGCCCAGTAGTTGAGATGGATTTTCCAATACAGTTTTCATGATAAGGTATTTTCATTTCTCTAGTTTTAGCTTGCTGTGAGACAGCTGTCAATTTATTCTCATTGCTCTCCACTTTTATTGCTCCAAGCTTAAACTGCATATGTCAGACTGACAACAAGGAAAGTTTAATGTAGTTCTAAGTCTTGCAAGGATACCTGGAAAATTGCAACACAAAACTCTCATCAGGAAACCTGAGAAGTCTCTAAAAATATATATATAATTCCTTTCAGCTTCTGCACGTGTGTTTATTAAAAATAGTGGAGACAGAATAAAATTTAAGAGATTTTTCAGAAAGGAAAACTACTTCAGACAGACAAACTTCCTCTTCTCTCTTGCCAGAAAGAAATTTCCCTCTAGAGATTTCAGATCTAGTCATCAAACATCATCCTCACCCTTCTATCTAGTATAACCTTTCTCTGCCAAAAGGATAATACAACTCCTACTCACATGCTACCATGGATATCTGGAGATAGGATCATCACAATACCATTATTTGCAGTTATCATACAGACTGAGGCCTTCCAAGGTTAGATACCAGATAGAGGAACAGAACTCTTCTGTTTTTTATCCATGACTGACAGACACTGCAGAATAGCTCCTTTGTACAGTCATGTTAAAGTTTTTTATTATGAACTCTTCAGCCAGAATGCCTGTTTCAGCTATATTTATTTGAGTTGTTGCTGTCAAAACAAAGATTACATCATTTTACACCCATGTTTTACAAATTAGGTAGCCAGGACATCTGCAAAATGAAGGGTAAGTTCATTTACTTTGGCAAAGGCTTTGATAACAACTGATAAAAACAGTATCTGTATACAGTGTCCTTAGTGTACTGGCTAACATCTCATATTTGGACAACCTGTACTGATTTCTAGCTACATTTTTAAAAGCATTTGTTTTTACTGGTTCCTGTTCTGTTTTGGAATGCCTTTAAAGAGAAAGGTCATCCTTTCTTCACTAATCACTTTTTCTGAGGGAAAAAAAAAAACCAACACAAACCCCACAAACTGAATAGGAAATAATTTTATAAACATATTTTTAGTATAAGTAGCTAAAAAATAGTTGTATGATACAATTCAGACAGCCTCATCCTACACACTGAAGTAAGTACCATAGTTAATGAAATCTAAATGGGTGAGGAAAAGCTTCAGGGCTATATGATGGTGTTCCTACCAAGCTCTAAGAAACAGAGCAGTGGGAAATCATATTAAAAATGTGCAAAGCCTTTGCATGAACACAAAAACATGACCTAAAATAAATAAAAAGCAAAATAAAAGTAGAGAACACAATTTGAATTTGAAAGCTTCAATGTAGAGCTCCTTCTAATAATTAGTATTTTGACAAATTTCTCTTGCAAATCTTGAAATAGAGTTATAAAAAGATGTTTTATGTAAAAGATGTTTCACAGGCAGTATATTAAATGACCCGTTCTGCAAAGTGTGTATCATTTTAAAAATCAACTCTTTCCCCACCTCTTTCAAGAATCTCACTACACAGACACTCATCAGAACTCCTTTATGATGACCATTAGAAATACTGGTTAATCTCCATACTTGCTCATACCAAACTGTTTTTATACATTTGCTCAAGTCCTAGAGTATCTAGGAGCCTTTAAACAATCCTAAGATGTCACTGGTGTGCTTTAATGACACACTAAGAGACAAAATCTGCATGAAAATTCATACTGCCCAAAGAGATTTGAACTTTAGATTCTGTGAATAGCAGGAAGGTTTCTTTTTCTATTACACAGCTGAGGAATGGAGATGCAAGAATGAAGTGAGTTCCAGAAATCATGCAGATGAACTATGTAGAATGAGAAACTGAATATGAGCCATCACCCTTCAATCATTTTTGCTAATTGTATCTCTGTTTCCTAAGTTGATAAAGGAGGACCTGAGATAAGCAGAGCACTTTCCTCCTTCCACTATAAAAATATTATTGTAACCTTCAGAGGGGCAAAAAAAAATCAACATATTTTTAAATACAAAATCTTTGAAGTTATGCTAAGTATCCAATAGTTATCTGAATTTTTTTTTTTGTCAGGTTACATTGAGGCAAAGAGCATAAAGCACTGAGAAAAGGAAAATGGAATATTTCTGAGATTGCACAAAAATGGACAAAATAGTGTGGTGTTGGAAACCACATCTGACACTTATTGGAGATCCACTTTCTTGAATGATTTCTGTAATTCTCAAATTATGCTGGTCAAAACTAGCTATTTTGCTTTTTATACACATCTTTGAAAATATGGTTTACACTGTGTGCCTTTGTATGATATCCACATCCACACAAAACATTGATCTGCTTTCTAAACTTACAGCCTCTGGACGAGTCAGGAGAAAGAGCTTTGCTGACTAGCAAAGTGGGAGCCCAGCCTTTTGTCTCAACACTAGACAGTATGAGGAGGAGAGTGATAGCTGGAGTCAGAGAACTGCACACTTTGAAATTAGCTGCCTTCATTCAAATACTGTCAACTAAAAATCCATGCAGTGCTGGCAAAGCAAATATTCTGGTTTAAAAAATTCTGCATCAAAAAGTTTGTGATATGGTTAAAATATCTTTCTGTAATAAAGCCAGAGCTTTCTACTAAGCTTCATATTGGACTGCACAGTTGTGCCTTCAACTTCTCCAAGTACACCTTCATATTTGATACTCCCAACACAGAACACCAAAATGCTGATAGACAGCTGCACCACAACCACTCAGTTAAAGCTATTCCTTCTGGAAAAAAAACTTCAAACCCCTCAGTCTACAGCTGGACTGACACAATCCTTCATCTGGACCAACAGTCTGTATTGTCTCTGTGTACCGCATACTAGAAAGAATTGATGTACCTGAGAGACAAAAAGCTTTCTGAATAATTTTATTGGACCTAGGGTCTCTCTGACAAAGTATTATATTGGAGAAGCAAAAATAGTAAACAGAGGGCACTGAACTGGAATATTTTGAGGATAAGTTCTGCTCTGCTTGTAGTTGGCCCCTTTATTTCTCAGTTTTCTTGTGCCCTAACCTGTAAACTTCCCAGAATCCAGATGAAACTCTGTTGCAAAGAAGTTGTTACAAGTTGAAAAGCCTGTGTTACTAGGGATTAGAAGGGTTGCAGTTAAAATTAACTTCACATACTTTTTGTATTCCTACTATTAGAAAGAGTCTCAACTCCTTTATTTTGTCCTCTCTAGAAGCACAGAAAAAAACCCCTTCTTTTCATCAATGATCTTGCAATGTAAATACTGCAAGAGAAAAGAAATGGGATACTTAAGAAAACAATGACAAAAAGATAGTGTGATATGAAGATTTCAAGGATTGTTGCAAACATATGTCGAAACAAAACAAGAAATTTAAGGAGGCATGCTTTAGGAATAGCAAAAGCCTCATGAGCTTCAAAAAGAGTATGGAGAAAAGCTTAAAAACAAAGGCAGAAAAATTAGCACACAAGAAATGAAAACTCAGGTTTAATGAGGATATGAAGTAGTTCCTTGGATGAGAATCAGTACAGAAAATAAGTATAGATGATAACACAGAAGAAAAGCCACTTGGAAGCAGTGAGATGCTTTTGTACAGTATTAAGTATTCCTACTACTATTTTTTCTGGCCTACTACAGATACAGATAAGAACTGCTAAGTTTTATGGATTTACATTTTACAGAAGATTGAGTATTTGAACTCATCCAGTATATTATGTTATTCCCAGCTTGACTTTGCAAAAAAAAGCCAAACTGGTTTATATTATGAATATTTATTGCTATTCTATTTTACATAATATATACATAGGTTTATATATAGGTTGGAATTCTTCATAGTGAGCCAGTTATAGAGTTTAACAGACTAGAATGCATATGTTCTACTTGTGAAATATTTCCTAGAAAGCATTAGTGAATATAAATTCATTTGAGATTTCCATCAGATATTCTGACTTCTGTCATTTTATTGGCATATATGTTTCAGTGGTGAAACAGATAAATTTGGAATTAAAAGTATTATCAATAACCTTCTTTCCACTCTCAGTTTATATTTCCTTTAGTCAACTTTCTTCTTTGTCAATCAAGTGAAAACAATGACTCAAAATGAAGACATCTTGGCATATGTATCTATCATTCCTTCTATAATGTAGTACTCCCACTGGCTTTCATGGGATTTATGCATATGAAAAGACTGCATTATTAGGCTAGATTAAGAGAAGACATTTAGAAATACTTAACTCATCATACCACTTCAGAACCTAATATTTATCATGGTACTAAAGCCTGGAGCAATATAAACAAAAGTACAAAATACAACTCCTGGAAATATACTATGGATGGATTTTTCATAACTTTTTTCAATAAAACTGAGCAGAGTTAAAACTATTTTTCTTGCTTTTTGATATATGAACAAATAAAGAAATATGGATCAGATCACTCCAAAAGACTTGCAATATTTCTAAACAAGAGAAGCCACATATCAGTTAGACGACAGTAAAAGTTAAAAATACATTGCAGATATGTCTGTGTAACCATGTAAAGGTCCTCAAAATTTTTCTTGGTATCCCTATGTCTTTTTTAACCTATTTAACTTGATCTTCTGGAAGCATAGCCAGTGATCTTGAACTCTTCAGACACATGATTTCCATTTTGACTTCATAAATGTTATTCTCCTCCCATGCCATGACAACTCAAGGATAGTATGAACTATGTTCCTCTGACCCAGGAAAGATATTGGGCCCTTCCCTTCTCCGAGCTAAAACTGAATGGACCTCCACTTTACCCTAACAGATTGGGTAGACAACAATTGGCCCTTTCCCACATGCATAGCTCAGATGTAGAGTCAATCTTCTAGGCTAGTGAGAATGGGATATCTTTCTAATTTTTTTTAATCTAAAACATCCTGCTGCACAGTTAACCCTGGACTGTTATTTTTGATGGCTAGTAAAACCCTTGCTACTTTTGTAAAAAAGTATTCCCACCTGCCTGTAATAGTGCCTCAAATTCAGATTGTCTAATCTGACTGCAAAAGTTCAAATTTTAACTGCTAACCCCCCATCTACTTTATAAAATAGTCATTATAAAGTTTTGACTCTGCAATAGTACTTCTACAACTTGAAACAATCCTGAGGATTGAACACTTCAGATATTCTTTACAGCTGGATAGCTCACATCTGGGCATCACTAATCAGGTCAGTCACAGGTACTTATCTTGTGAGATAAGGATATTGGAAACAATATCCATAAAGACTCCTGCTAGAAGCATAAATCCTTGAATTAAAAACCTGCTCAAACACATGCTGCACCTTTTCCAATTGTACTGTAGATACCCCAGACTGTACCCTGGGTTAATAGATGTCTTTGTACCTGCCACGTGCAAGTCATTTTCTCAGGGAAACTAGATTTTCTTAAGAAGTGACAACCCCATTTCATTAAGCAAAAATATAGAAATTATATGGCATATGAAACTACATCTAAGTCTAGAACATTGCATTTCAAGAAAGTAGAAATAAGGAGAGTCCAGATCACAGCAACAAAAATTAAAGAAATACAAGAATAATACTGGGGGCTTTTTTCTATAAAGAAGAAAACAAAAACCAGGGATTGTTTAAAAAAATAACACAGTGGAAACATGACTGAGAATCTCAAACATGTGAGTCTGGGGCAAAGTGGAAAATAATAATCCCTGTAACCACTAACTAACAAAAACTAATGGGTTGAAGTAATTTACTTTTAGCAGGTTAAGTTTAAGATCAGAGCGCACAAAAAAACATTCTAATGGGAAGACTAGTGAAATGCTGGAATAGATAACTCACTTAGGTAAGTAATCATAACAAATCTTCAGACAGACAGGCAAGGGCTCACTTAAAAAGACAACTTTTATTGATCGTGGCTTTGGAGGAAGAGGAAGGGGGCAGGTATGACGCCTTTAGGGAATAAGTTTCAATTGTATGATTCCATGCTGAAGTGACTGAAGAAATGTAGCCATGTAGTGAGTGACCCACTTGCTGGGGGATCTCGACTTGGAAGAAAAGTCTTTTTTCTGGAAAAGACCAAATCAAGTTCTTCATGGATACAATCACTTGGATTCTGATACAAACTATGAATCACCTAGCTACATTGATCCAATCTGCAGCTTCTTTATTCGACAGTTTAATGATAACGACTTTCAGGGCTGGACTATATACAACCAATATCTGATCCAGCCATAGGATATAGGATTTTGCTTGCTGAAAGCAATTACTTAGTAACATCTCCCATGGCTTTGAGGCCAAACAACACTAGCAACAGCTGCTAGTAACACTGAATTCCAGATGTAGACTCTGCTGAAAAATTTAAAGGAATTAGTTTTACAATATTTTGCTTTAAAAATCTAGATGTACTCCAAGTTCTTATTATCATATCTCTACTTCACTATTAGGTTGGGATCTTTAGTGTTTCGTTTGTTTGTTTTTAATTTAAGCCTAAACTTTTTACAGGCAGATCAACTTTAATAATTAGAATCACAATCCTGTACAAGGCCACAAGTCTTTGGAGCCTTTGGAGAGTTAACACAAAATAAAGAACCTTCTCTACTCAGTTATTTTGCTTCCAATAAAAAAGTCTGATTAATGGGAGGGAGACACAGGACAAATGTACAGCTCCCAGTCTGATTAGCAACTAAGTTCAGAAAACCTATCATTTTCCAGCTTCATTTCAATATTCTTGCCTAATATTCTATAATAAGCAGCGTGTAGAAGTAGGAAAGTTACACAGCCATACTTATTCCCTACATTTAAACCACTTGATTGAACACCAGGTAAATGATCCAAGGCAAAAAGAACAAACCTGTATCACAGTTCATCTTTTGGATAGTGAGAACTAAACTACGAGAAAATAAAGTTTCTAAAATGTATAAAGACCATGGCAGCTGAAATAGGTACAACTGCAATATAGCGAGTATCAAGTGTTCTCAAAGTTCCTACACATAACAAAGTAGCTCCCACTCAAAACACCCGTAATTTGACAAAGTTACGGAACGTCAGTGCTTCAAATGAAATCCTTTAAAATACATCTCACCTATACATGATTGCTCTCTGACAGTGTGTACACTACTGCCCTTTTCACAACCACTACAAAGAGGCACCAAAGGCAGCTCCGCCTCCACTCTCCGATCAGTAAAGTTGCCAAAACCCCGGGCCCGGAGTGAAAGGAGCCCCGGGCTGCCCCTTCGGGCTGTCCGCGGCGCACTCACCATGCCGGGCTACTTTGGGAGACTTTCTTCCCCTCCCCCTGCACCTACGCACAACGAGGGAGAATGGAGAGCACTTTCGGCATTAAATTTGAACTTCCCTGCTTTTGTTAGCATGAGTCACCACCTTAACATTATCTCAGCTGTAGACTTTTATCTGTGAATATCTAAGCCCTGTCTTGTGGAAAACTAATTACTGAGCCACTGAGAGGCTTCATAATGTCCTGCATTTAAGTCCTGAACATCATACATAATGCATAGGAAGCAGTCGCTGCACTCTGATTACAGAACACTGTCATTAAGAGAGCAAATTAAAGATGTGAATAATTCACTGGCTGAGCTTATTGTCAGTGCTGCATTGTGAAATTAGAATTTCTAATAAGTACTGCAATTTTTTTAACCCAATTAACACAGAGAACATCTTGAGTCTGATTAGTACAATAAAAATTATTACCTTATTCTTTTGCTTCACAACAGCCAAATTAAATACTGTACTTAATTATGCAGCATTCATCGCTTCTGTGCTAGAAATAATATTAATAAAAAATTCTCACTATCGCTTTAATAAGACTTCCAATATTTAGAGTGCAACTGAAAAATAGAGCATATGAATCTCCTGCACAATTTCTTATCACAAAGTTACTGGCTTTTTTTTTTATAGACTTTGAAAATAGGGTTTAATATCAGCAGCCAACCATGATGTCACTGCTGAAGTCTTCTCTGGAAACAAAAAGGTATTCAAAAAAATCCCACAAAACGACCCTTCTGAACAAGCTCTGAATATATATTGTGAATTAACTTTCTCTGGGTTGATGTGAAGGCAGAGAAAAAAAGCATTACTGCTCACTGCCTTGAAATCGAATACACAAATATACAAACATAGAAACATCTATACACACACACACACACACACTCATATATACATAGGTCGTTTCAGAAAAGATGCTTGGGAAATATACTAGGAAAAAAACCGAGCTGGATCAGCTCTCTTACCTCAGTTCCCTCTTGGCACGGGATAGATAACATCCTTTCATCCCAGAAAGGGGAAAAGTCCGATTCAACATCCAGCATGTTGATTTTTCCCCACACGATGCCTGCTGCCATGTTAAATAAAGAAAATGATCACTGAGGATGCAGCTTTTGTCTCCAAATATTTGAATACTGCCTTTTAGTGACAAGGACCCCAGGAACCTTCGCACATCTGGCAGCAGACACCACTGGCTGCAGCTGCTGCAATGGGATTTTTCCTCAACCCTATTTCATTTCCAGCTCCTTTTTCTTCCCCATCCTGAGGAAGTTTAATCACCAAGCATGGCTGGGGAAGAAAAAAAGAAGAAAAAAAAAAAAAAAGGAAAGGTGGCATTGCAATCACAAGCTTTCTTGGTTTTGTCCTAGAGACAGGGACTGCAGCAACCACCTTGCATCTTTGTCTAGTTATTTTAGCATGTGCGTGCAAGAGAGGAGGAAAAAAAAGACTGAAAATTATTCAGGCATAATGCAATAGACATAAAGAGACAAAAAGACAAGGAGAGAAAGAGAGGGGAAGAGAAAGAGGGAGAGTGAGGGAGGGAGAGGAAACAGAAAGACTAAGAGAGGGAGAGGGGGCTGTCAGTGCAGATAAATCTGCATATGGAAATCAGGGTTATCCTGGGTACAGTTTTATTTAACCATGATGTACTGTTTTTTTAATTAGACAGGAATTTAAAGAAGGAAATGAGAGATTCTTACAGACACAGGAGCAAACGAAGCATTTTAAATCACAGCAAAGCTTTCAGAGCAAGCTGTAGCAGCAGCAGCAAAACTTTTTATAGTAACTTTCTTACTAGAAGGAAGTTTTGTGCACTGCTGCTATTTTGCACCCAAAATCCAGGCAAAAATGGAAAAGCATTCATTTTGAAACAAAATCAAACCACAGCAATCCAAAATAATACCACATTTAAAAAAAATAAGATCCAGAAGCCTCTACGTGCACAGCATGCACTTAAAGCTAAGTTATGCCAGGCACAGGTTTTAGGACTTTTGCCCTGGCCCCCATTCTGTGGTGGCTGTGACACCCAATGGAGATGCTGCAGTAAATGACAGGAGTGATACCAAGCTTGAATTTCAAATGCACTGAACACCACTGCCCAAGCTTGATGGGAATTGTGTGTGTTTGGGGATACGAGCATTACCTTGCAGACATAGGAAGGTTGGATCTCCATTTGTAAGGCATCAGAAAAGACCAGGAGAACCTCATGCCCATCTCTGTGAGGGAACATGGGAATGAGTGAAGTGAGAAAGCTGAGGAGAAGGGAAATGAGGTTCAGGTAAAATCTAGACGGGAAAGACACCAGAGAAAGGTAGGGGACAGGGACAGGCAGCACAAGGGAACTTACAGGAAAGATGGGCCAAGAGTAATTTATAACAGCATGTAGAGACAGGACAAGGCAGAATGGGTTCAATTTGAGAGTAGGTTTACATTATGTGCTAGGAAGAAATTCTTTACGGTAAGGGTGGTTTGGCACTAGAACAGGTTGAACTGCGATGCTGTGGATGCCCCATCCCTGGAGGGGTTTTAGCCCAGGCTGGATGAGGCTCTGAACGCCCTGGTGTATTTGAAGTCACCACAGGAGGGTTGGAAGTAGATGATCTTTAAGGTCCCTTCCAACCCAAGCCATTCTATAGTTCCACGATTCTGTGGGCACAAGGGAGGCAGCTGAACAGCAGTGGCAAGACGGTGGCGTTCATGTGCGAGGTGGCCAGAAACCACTTGTGGTGGCGGGCCCGCCAAGGGACACCCAGCCTGTCAGTCCTGGGAGGAGCGGCGAGCGGAAGGCGGGGAGGGAGAGGGCGGCAGCCGGGGCAGCCGGGGCAGGCGCTGCCGTGCCGGGGAGGAGGCGGAGCGGGCGGGAGCCGGGGCAGGCGCCGCCGGAGGAGGCGGAGCGGGCGGAGGAAGCGCGGCCGGGGAGGAGCGGCCGGCGGCCAATGGGCGCCTTGGCGCCTGCGCATTGCGCGGCTGGCGGCGGCGCGCGGGCTGTACGGAACGGGAACGGGAACGGACGGAACGGGAACGGGAACGGGCCCGGGCGCGGAGGGGCAGCGGCGGAACCGCCCGAGTCCCTGTGCCGGCCGCCCGAGTCCCTGTGCCGGCCGCCCGAGTCCCTGTGCCGGCCGCCCGGGGCTGGCCCGGCGGGAAGCGCCTCCGCGCAGAGGGGGCGGCGCGGGGCCCAGGCGTTACGCGTGCGGGTCGTGTTCGTGGGCGCGTCCCGGCGGCCCACAGCGCTGCTCCCGCCGCTTTGCAGCTGCTGCCCGCGGATTGCAGCCGCCTGGAAGGTTCTGCTTGGAGGACAAGGAGGTTGAGGTGCTTAAAGCGCTCGTTTGTTTCCGCTGCGTCAGGGATGTGGTAGACAGGTAAGGAACTGATGGCAGCCGGGAAGAGCTGCTCTCTTATGTAACTGTTCCCCGGGGGTTTCTGTCCTGTGGGGCGATTTTGGTTCCCCGAACTGAGCAGGCTTTCCTTGGAGCTCTTGTGGCCGAGATCATTCTCATCAGCTGTCCCGACACCCCTACAGAGGGTCTGGCTGTAAACTGGAGCACAGAAGTCATTCTTTTTCTACTTTCCCAGCCGCCTGTTCCACAGGAATGGGAATGGATGTGAGAAAGTAGAACGGAAACTTTTCTTTTCCCCTTGAGCATATATTTTAGTTAAGCTTCTGTATTACCTACCTCTAGCCATTGTGTAGATTAGTTTTGTAAGAACCATATCAAGATCTACCAGCAAAGAAGTTGAAAACTTTAATTTAGCGTTCTAGTTATATTGTTTGCATATTTTATAGGCCTCTCTGACACCTGTTGCCTAATTCTGCTCTTTCAGTATATTGTATAAAGTATGAATACACTAATATTAACTGTACAGTGAACTTCTTTTGGACATGGTAATCCTTTTTTGGTTCTGTTTCTCTTTTTTTTTCAGATTCCTGGGTAGTTAGATTTTTGTTTTTAATATTATGAGCCTGTAGTACATGATGTACTTCCATAGCATGGCTACTCTGGTCATAAAATGAAGTGTTGCAGGAAGTAGCTTTGTAATGCATTCCTGCCTCATGTTATAACCTACTACTAGTCGAACCTCATCACTAATTAATTTAGAGAGCCAAACCAGAAGAAAATATTTGTTGTTTTTTTTTTAAGTCACTGATGTGTCTTCTTGAACAGGCTCTGTTCAACGAGGAAGATGTGGTTGCACAAAGGTGCAGAATTGTGTGAGAGGGCATGTGACCCTGATTGCCCTTCTTGGTGGTGTCTCTCAGCTTTTACTTCAGTGTTACGGTTGGTTGGATCTGTGTCCTCACTTGAGCTGAAGGATGATGTGGAGTTGTAACAATGAGAAATTCATTTGAAGAAATGCTAAGAGTATTTTTGTATTTAACTATTTTTTTTCTGGGCCAGGTGAAAACAATGGAGGACGACTGTGGGGCTTCCTCCACATCCTCATTTCTCACTGAAAGCTTGGAGCTGGCGATGGAAGTGGAGCATGAGAACTCAAGGCCATCTTTCTTTACTTGTGCCTTTGACAGCCAAAATGGAGGGAGAAGGTTCTCTGCAGAGTCTTATTTAGCAAGTGGGTCTCTTAAGAGGTATGGGATATTTTTGAATTACAAATATAAAAAAAGCCTTCTAAGATGTTCTTTCCACTCATGTTTGGTGCTGACAGGTTTCTAAATCAGTTTGTTCTCCAGCTCTTCTGATCCTGAAATCAACTTGGTGATACCAAAGTGGGAAGCGCTGTTGTGTTGATGTGCTCTAGATGCAGTTCTTAGCTTTCTGAACTTACTTTTAAGATACTGTAATGGACATTTACAAGCCTGTTAGGATAACTCAAAACTGGCCTGTTGGGCAGCAGCATCTGAGATCACTTGAATTTCTGAGGAGGTTTCAGTACTGCTTTTCCCAGTCATGTGCTCTAATAAATGCTGACCATTTTTCTCTCTGCCTGGCTTCCCCAAACTGCTGGAGCTTGCCCTAGTTAGTAGCTTTAAGACCATCTTTCTCAAAGCTTCACCCTTCACCCTTAAATCCATGCATTCTGGATTTAAGGTTCTGAAGTCATAGGCATAGCAAATAAGTATTTTCTGTGAGATTTTAAAATGTCACTTTGGTTTAAGTGTTATTTGCCTTATTGTCTGTCATTCAGCTTAGTTTTCTGTGCTGTTTGCTCATCTTACAGGGATTGTCTTGTTTTTCCTACAAAAGCTTAATCTTTCTGTCTGTCTGTCTTCCTGCCAGGCTTTGTATTTTGTGTTGTTACTTTATTTTCACAGTGTTTTCTCTAAAGGCTTAAGGGGGGGGTCCACTGCACCTCTCCCCCTTTCTCTGCCTTATCTATCATATTTTTTAGCTGCATCAGAGCACATTCATTCAAATTTACATCAAGCAGATGATTGAGGGATCCTGTATCTGCAGGAATATATCAGTAGTGGATTCCACATTGACGAAGAAACATTTCACCTGAAATTTTTTCTGTCATTAAAACTCACTGAGGAGCTTGTATGTAGACAGGTTTCCCAGTCACTATAGTTGTGATAACTCGGTTCTTCCACTGTGTATTTATGTTGTCTACCTGGATTGCAAAGTCCTGGAAAAGCCTCCATGTGAGGGACTCTTCTGTCATCGTTGCTTGGAACTGGAGTAGCTGGATTTAGTTGCTAGAGGCTTCAAAACAGTCCAGTATTCAGAAAGTTACCAAGTGAACTAAAGTGTTAGGGGAGATTGAGCCAATTATTCATCAGATTGTCTTTTTGCCTCTGAGAATGAAACAGTGCATAGTTCAAGCAGAATGTGAATTTGGTGTGTAATATAATGGAAACTAAATGCTTGCCAAGTATATATTTTTAATTTTTAAAATAATGATAGTTTTTACTTAGTAGAGAATTGAGCTTCATCTATGTGGGATTATTTTATGAAAGGCAGTGGGAAAATTCTAAAATAATTTACTATGCTGTCATGCAGTTTGCTGCAATTTTTTTTAATGCATGGTAATGAAACATTTTTTTATTTGTACAATTATGATGTTTTAACACAGGTGTCTGATTTTTCTCCACTTTGAGTAAAATGCTACTTCTGGTATTATTTAAATTTTCTTTAGCAAGAGCAGAGGATCATCATGGCCTAGTGTTAGCTTAAGTTATAGTGACAAGGTCCCATTTTGAGCCTCATCTGTTCATCTGCCTTCAAGTGTGCTTTTAGCAGTGTGTTCAGTATAAATATTATTAAATATATGTAAATGAATAAATGTAGGTTCTAGTGTTAGTTACTGAGTATATAGTGTGCCTTGAGACAGAACTCCAGCATACAGAGCAGTGCATTATCTTACATTGCAGCATCTTCTCCTCATAGTCTGTGTGTTCTGTCTCAGCCCCTTTGTAAGTATGAAAATACATCAAGGAAGTAGCCTGTTAATTTTTGTTTCCAAAATCTGCTGTGACCTGTGACTATATCCTGTTTTTATGCTTTTGAAGCTAGGAGTTGTTGTATTTCTATAGATCATATTGCTCTAAAAGGTACAACTGTCTTTGAGACATCTGTCATGTACTCGTTGCTGATGTATTCAGAAAGTATTGGTGGTACATAAGCCAGCTGTAGATATTGTACTCCATAGGTTTATTACTGGAAAATGTATGAATATTGTTGGCTCTATTTTGCAGGGTTTTGCTGAGACTAGATCCTTCTCCAAATGACTATGAAGAAAATACAGTGGAATTGTTTGGCTTTCAGTGGGTCACTGAAACGGCATTAGTTGAATCCTGTGGATTTCTCTTTGGATTACTTGGGTATGATAACATTGTATTTTATAATTAATCCACATCTGTAATTATACCTTCTGTAAGGGTGTAACAACCTTCAGATTTAAAACATCATAAAAGACTAGGCTGTGCAATGCATCTAAAAATGGTTAATGCTGTCTGTTTAATGCTCCAGTAAGTGATGGATAGGACACAGATGGAATTGCAGCAAGAAGTGCATTGTGTCACGGGTTCTTAATATTATGTGACTTATTATTAAGTTTCTAAGTAGTGTGATGCATATCTGAGGCATCACCAGATAAAAAAAAATTAAGTATAGTTATTACAACAGATTGTTGGGGTTAATTTAGAGGGCTCTAGCTTCAGAATTCTATGAATAGACTATATAAGATTTCCTTGAATGAGATTGTGCTACCCATGTAATTGAAGTTGTCTTTTGAAGATTTTTAGTCCTTTTTTGTGCATAAAGGAAAGTGGAGGTTAAAAATCAAATACTACAAATGCTAGTTGCAGTGCTTTCTTCAATTGTTTGGATTAGGATAGCTTCAGCAATCTCTTCAGATACAGTTACTCAGTGTTTGACTAATTCGATGTAGATGCTTAATCTGGTCAATGCAAATACACAGATCACTGATAATCCTCTTTGCTACTGATAATCCTCAGGATGTACAGCACATACAGAGAGTGGATGGGAGAGGAGCTTTTGTATGATTTCACAAATATATGTGGTGTATTCCATCATTCCTTTCTTTGCAGGGGATTCTTCCATCCCTTTAGGGTATGACCAAGGGCATGATGTGCAACATGATTAATAGGGTCTGGCTTATGGGAACATGGTGACATAGATGACTGGAAGTGTATTAAAAGCACTATTATTTAGCTTTGCTTGCTTGATGCAAGCTTTGACCTCACCGTGTTTTTAAAAAAAACCCAAAGTGATAAAGTGGGAGATAGGAGTATAATTCAGTTAAAAGTTTCAGTATTTAGTCGGATTTTTAACTGTTCATGAACATAGAATCACTGGGCAGTGACACAGGAATGTTGAATTAAATGGCTATTTTTAAAGTTTTTTTCCTGTAATGTGAATTGCTCTGTAATTGTAATAGAGATGAACATAAGTCATAATGTGGTTTTTAAGTTATTCAAACTGTACATTCTTTAAAACCTACTGACCTGGTTGGAATAATGGATTTCAGCTAACTCTTGGCCAAGTGTTTGGTTGCTAAGTTGTCTTTTGGTGTGACAAGTTCCTCTGCAAAGGGGGATGTCTCTGCAGAGACATTCAGTTCATGTGTTCAGTCATAAAATGGAACACTTTCATTTGTTTTTTTCAGCTGACAACTAAAAGTAGAAAAACTGCTTTTTCTGCTTTTTCTACTGTGGAAATTGAATATGTTAAGTACAAGTTACTGTAGTTTTTGAAGATAGGGTGGCTGTAAATAGTTATGTTTATGAAGTAAAGTTTACATCTATGTTTAAATATATGCCTACAGAAAGCTAGTCTCTTTTAACATCTGAAATTATACTTAATATTGTAATTAAAAATGATTTGCAGTTTTAAAATATTGTAATAAATAACAGTATACTGCAGAACTGCAAGTTAAAATAGTAATTGCATAGTAAAAATTTTACTTACGGGTTTTCATGTGAGAGAAGTGTGAGTCAAAGTGAATGAGACTATGTAACCATTTAAGTGGGTATATTAAGATAATATATCTTTGATTAAAAAACAGAAGTAACAGTTTATCTGTCAGAATGTGTATTTGCAAATCAAATGATTTAATGATTAACAGCCATGAGGATCAATCCTTGAGGTACAAATGCAAATTGAAACTAAAATGATTTATTTAAATAATGGTATTTTTGTTATGTTTCTTTTGCCCAGTTTGTGCTTTAATTTTATCAGCCCACTGTGTTCTGTCTTTGTCAATTCACTGGAGAGTATTTTTCTTTTTTTTTTTTTGCTGTCACTCCTTTCTCATACCTTCCTTCTCTAAACACCAGTCTCAACAGCCCTGTTTCATAAAGCCCTCCTGCTTCAGACTTCCTTCCCTTTTACACGGTTGAAATCCTTGAAAAATCCAGTCAAAAATTCAACTTTGATTTCCAAACAGACAAAAAACTCTACAACCCACCTAAATGATGGAAGGGTAGCTGACATGGCTTTATCCAAGAAAACAAGATAGAGTGAAGTGAGATAATTTTACTGTCTGTATGCACTTTAATATGCAAGTTACAACTTGTAGTTTTGTCTTTTACATGCTTCTTGTGTCTTTTAAGTGCTTCCTAGTTTTCAGGGTTTTTTTCATAAGAACATTTGATTTGTGTTAGATCCAAGTAGCCTATTTTAGAATCCTTCAGTAGTTATTGCTTTGACTGCATAAGAAATGAGGCAGAGAGCTCTCTCCTCAATTTATGCAGCATTTTCTTTCAAAAGTCTGTATGACACAGTTGTGCTTTTCATATATTCAGTTTAGTACTGCTTTATCTCTGTGGAGATTCTACTGGACAACCACTTGCAAATAACAGTTGTTACAGAATATGGCTGAGTATTTACCTATGTTACAGCTTTTTTTTTTAAATCTTCGTTTGCAGTGGCACTGGGCTTCTTTAAAAATGTTCTCTTTCCTCTCCAAAACTGAACTGAGCTTTAACTTTTCTAAAGACATCTTCTTTTACTCTGCTCTTTTTGTTGCTGTTTATGCTTTGTCCTGTAGTTAAGGAGCTGACTACCTTAACCAGGAACGGGAGAAGCTGCAGACAGGATGTACTAATGCACATTCACAAGTGGATTAATTTAGTGTGTACTGAGTATATGCCATGAGAACTAACTTTTAGGTTTAATCTGTGGTCAAATATGAAGTTGTGTTATGCTTGTGGTAAGATCGCTTGCAGGGAATGGCTTTTGGGGGTTTTTTGTCTGTATTGTTGTTTTTTGCGTTCCCCAATATTCAGACAATTGTTTAGGGGTTTTTTTTACTGTGTTTAATGAGTTATAAACATGCACAAAGTCTATTCAATGTCATCCCTTCACGCTTGGATGTGTCCATTGCTTTTCACTAAAACTGTTTTCTAAATTACATTTGCATAAGTTTTTTCAGAGCTACAAAGCAAGAAACAGCTCTTACCTTTCTCTGTTCTATTTTACGTTTACTAAAGTGGAGTTAAACAACTTTTACCTCTATAAATACCATAAATCTTTGTATTCCTTTAATTAGGCAACAGATACACAGACTGGAAAACCTAGTACAAATGAGTTCATCTGATTTTGGTAAGTTTTATGAATTTAATTTGACATTGCAATAGGCAACTGACTACCTTTCATTAAAGAAGTAAATTCTCACAGATCATGCTTGTGCTTTGACTCTTGACCAAGGGATTTTGGAGTGTGCCTCAGAACTGCTCCTTTATAAACAGCATAAAACTGCAGTTAGGGTAGAAGTATAGGCAACCAAGTGAGGTAAAATAGTAGGGAAATAGATAGAGTGGAAATGCTGGGAGTCAGTTTGAAACCAGATTTGCCTGTAAAGGTGATGGAGAGAGCAATCCTTAGTAGGGCATTTTGCATTAATTTGACTTAAGGTGTCACCCCTAGAGCAGGATTCGGCAAAACTATTAACTCTTTTAATTAAAACCAGAAAATTTCATTGATCATCCCAACAATAATTTTAGTTACAAAGGTAGTGGCTTGAATCTTTTTTCAGTGTTTCATTGGCTAATGTTTAAACGAGTTAGTTAGATTTGGTTAGTTTTGAGTTATTTACAAACTTAGTTTATCTTTGCAGCAGGATCGATAAAACAGGATCACTACAAAATGCTTTCTTTCAACTCAATACTGAGGTATGAGAAGCAGCATGTTTCTGAAGGATTATTGCAGCCTTGGGCTTATTATAAGTTGAAGGCTGAATTACTTAGCAAGTTGAGAAGTTCAGTAATTACTCAGAAATAAACTGTCTATAGTGTCTTCTTATTACAGATAATGTGCTAGTGTTCTATGAGTGAATATTTTTACACATTGCTATTGTTTTTTTTAATATTGTGATGTTCTGCCATTTAAATAATTGATGTGAATTTATCATCAAGCTTCTTTCATATGCAGTTCATCATCAAGAAACTGTTATGCAGTTTTCAACTACAGAAAGAAACTCACAGAAGAAACTCTTCTGTGGGGTTATTTTTCACTTAAATTTAAGCATCTGCTTGGTTGTGTTCTCTTCTTTGTATCCCATTCTTCCACTTGTCAATTAAGCTAGTAAAATGAAGAACTTGAATTTTGTGCTTTGCACCAGGCTTTCTTTCTGAATCAGAAGCAAGTCACTGATTCAGCTGTGACTCAGTTCCCTCTTTATAGAAGTGGGCTAGTAGTAGAAGGGTGTCATGAGGATTGAAGTATTTTAAATGGTCAGAGGGTAATGTTATTATTGATGTCTCTTAAAAAAATGTGCTGTCACCACTGTTGAAACGCCATTTAAGAGTTTTGGCTCAGTAAATCTATGTTGTACTGTGTATTTATATAGATATCAATATTTTACTTTAAATTTCATTTCCTATCAGTCTTGATTGCCTTTGGAGACTTTGTACTGAGAACTGTGTAATGAAGAAGGCATGTGAAAATACTGTAATATAAAATTCCGTTTAAACAGTTCTTCTGAGAATTTAGGATACAGTATTTGTTATTTGTACAAATCAGCAGTAATATCTATAAATAATTACTTTAAGAGGATCAATTCACTCTGTTCCAAACTTTTGGTTCATTACCATGGCAGATACTATGGCTTCTGGTGTGGTGCAGGTAGGCTGTACACTGGAATATTCTGGTGCTTATACCAGAATGGTTTGCTTTTGCTCACTGAGTGTTGTTGCTCAAAAGATGTTGAGGTAGAATTGTATGCACAAAGCTTTATTTTTGGCATCTGTAACAAGTGTCATATATGAACTTCCAGAACTTCCAGGTAATTGGAGGAGGTGGGGGAAAACAAAAGGGAGAGTGAGAGCAAGATCAAAAAAATGGGAAGACTCCCCAGTGGTCAGCTGGGGAGAGGAGCAAGAAGAACTGTCCTTCCCTGGCTCTGCAGTCCAGTGTAGTAGGTGACCAAGAGTTTTTGCCATGCATCTCCTCTAGGGTGATGCACTTTCATTTGGTCCTGCTCAAGGCCCTCATTTGATGCTTGCATTGAAGATGCTCTGAATAATCAGCATATGTTGTAATCATGTTGCAGGCTGACTGCTTGTTAAGCTTTTGTGTGTATATATATTGTTGGGCAGCAGTTATTTTGTTTATTATGCACTAATACAAGCTAAAAGCTACAAGGCAAGGTAAAGGAATAAATAAGGAATGATTCTAACACAGTGGCAATAACTTCCAGTGAATCTCTGCTCTAATGGGGATGTTTGAGCTTGTAGGTGCAAGGTGAGGATGGTAACACCATGAGAACAATAGCTTCAGAGAACAAAGGAAAGGAGACATACAGCCAGAACTGAAGCAGTTGAAAGTGAACTGCAAGTGAAAGGCAGGATTGTGAATGGATGGCTCTTAGCATTATACAACTGAAGGTTCTGTGCAACAGTGATGCTTCCAAGGAAAAGTTACAAAGCATATTTACAAATAAGTTCACCTTATTGAACTTATTTGTACCTTATTATTGAACCTTATCACAGTTTAAGTCTGTCCAGGGAAGAGGGTACTGACAAATTCTTTTACCCATGTCTTTACTGAAGGTGTCTTGGAAGCAGTCAGGAAGCAGGGTAGTAGGGCTGAATGATTTCTTCTGGCACTGAGAGTACTTACCCTCACCTTTCCTGAGTGTCTTCTTTTCTGTTTGTATCTGGATATATGCCTGAGATGATAAGACAAAGAATGGATCTCTGGCAAAATGACATTTAGAAGTGGGTATTTACCATCAGTCACCTCCCAGCTTGCCCTCAGAGGATGTCTTTCTAGTGGTCTGGTCTAATTACTGTGGAGAATGCAAATGTTAAACAAGTCATGGTGTGCTTGACATCTGCTTTAAGCTTCTGGTCTCTTTTACTTCAGGTCAAGCTGCACACTTGCACTCTGAAGCAGAGAGCATCAGGCATCAATGTCTTAAATTTTTGCATTATGTGAAAGTTTTCATCTTCAGGTGAGATTTACGCACATTTTATTAAATGGGGTACTGAGCTTTGTGTAGCTGCTACTTAACTGTTTTCTGATGGTGTGTATTGTATTTTTCTGTACATTCAGGTATCTGGAACCCCCTAAGGTGGAAAATGATAGAGTGCTGCATCCTTATGAAGAACTAGAAGCTCAGTTACCATCAGTGTTGGTGGAAGAGCTTCATGCTTTGACTGTGCATGTTGGTCACCTTTGTGAACTTCCTAGTAATGTCCTGGCAGCATTTACTATTCAAAATCAGGCAAAGGTTGTTGTCTTTTTATAATTTTATTTTTTTATGTGGCATTATGTATTCAACTTGAAAAATTTTGGCTTAATATAAGTTAATCTTTTTGGTTTGCTTTTATTTTTTTCTTTTTTAAATGCCATCCTGTACTTGGTAAACACAACTAATTAGATCTGGATTTTCTGTTGTTGTTTTATTTACCTATTTTCATTCTGTAACTTTAGAATTCTTCCTATATTATACAAATGATAGTACCAATTACAGGTAGATAAGTAGGCTTGAATTAGCATAGCTTGTTTAAAAAATTCCTTGGTGTTTGTCTGTAGTAATGTTTAAAATTTCTGAGCATCCCAGTAGGAGGGGCATTTCTTTAAAAATACATTCTGAAATCTGACACAGAATGGGAAAAGATTTTTTATAAAAGAAAAGTGTAGATGTGGAAGGAGGCAGAGCAGCATTAAATACAACTGAAGTATACACCATTAGGATTTGTGCATACACATAGCTAATGCTTTCAAATCTTTTATAAAGACAGAAAAGGAATTTCAGGCTTATGTTGTACAAACTAGTATCTGGAGAGGAATGATCTGCTGAGAAGCAGCATTTTGGACATTTATTTAGCATGTCAGTAGTGGTTGAGCTGATTAAAAACAGTAATTTCAAGTAAACTTCAGGGAAGAGAGTACTAAAATGTTGGAGTTATTTTAAAGTTCACTTTAGCAACTTTTGTGCTACATAATGCTTCTCTGTAAAAAAAAAGGTTAACTAAGGATGTTGTAATTTGTCAAGCTTGAATCAAAGCTTCATGAACGGCCTCTTACAGATAGAATTGTAATGAAACTTTTTGTTTGGTTTTTTTTTTCCTTGAACTGAATGACATTTTCATGTTACATTGTATTTGATCATAAATATTCATAATGTTCATTGCAGTCCATCTTAGAATATCAAGTCCAACCATTACTCCAGCGTATCCACATTCTCTACTAAGCCATGTCCCCAAATGCCACATCCACATGTTTTTGAACCCTTCCAGGAATAGTGATTCCACCACTAAACCTGGGCAGCTTGTTCCAAAGCCTGACCACCCTGTCTTAGCACAGTATCCAGAATTCACTAAAGAAATGTTACATATTAGTAAATATATTTCTAATCACAGGTCTTTCCTCCATCATGGCACTTACTACATCTCCATTTGGATATTAACTGGCTAGTATTGGAAGTTCTCATGTACTAGGTGAAAAACTGAAGAGTAAGTATGCAGGCCTTTTTCTTGAACTTACTCTTTTGCATATGACTTACCTAATTTTCCCATCTTGATTTGTCCAGTATAAAAACTACTACTAAAATTTAAAAACTACTTTTGGTAGTTTTTAAGCATAGCTGTCTGTGTTTAATGGGGTAAACTCAGATATGGTAAAGGTAGGTTCTTTGTGAATCATTGTGCAGCTCAAATTAAATAAAATTGTATTAGGAATTTGCTCTGTCAAAACAAAGATCACAGAGTTCATACTCAACTGATGCAGCATACTAAAATATTTAATAACAATGCACTTCCTGACATCACAAATAAAAATGCATTTAGAGATATCCAGAATGCATAACAATGAATGGCAATTTGATGACAACAATGTAGGAAAAGTGTCCAGGCATGGACCAGGACAAGGATTCTTGGAGGAGAGAATTTGTATTGCTAAGCATGTGTGACACTAAGAAAATATTGGGCAAAAGAAGAAGCCTCAATCTGGGGAGCTTATAAAAGTACAGAAGGAAAAGGGCAAGGCAATATCTTTTTAAAAAAATTTATAAGGCTTTAAAAGGGCAAAAAGTAAGTTGATAAGAGTAAGCTGTTCATAGAAGTTAGATTAAAAAGGTCATAGAATACAATTGAAGAACTCAATTTCAGAGGAGTTCAGTTTGCTGAAGAGTTGTTAAAATAGAGAAGAGAACTTTATTTGTTTTGTGAGGCTTATATCTGTTTTCCATGTCCATTCTACCAAAATAAATCACAAAAGTGTGTTTTCTTTCACAATTGGTATGTCACTGCAACCATACCTTCCCTCACACCACCTGATTATAAGTTGTGAATATAAATTCCATATAGGAATTGCAACAGTTGAAGTAATGTTGAGGTATAGAAAGAACACACTATATGCTTACCCCTGTAACTGGTGTTGAATGTGAACTCTTGGATTAGCTTTTGCCTGCTCCAAGTGCTGTCACAACACAGCCTTGCTCCCATTAACACATTTTCTCTGTTTCTACATTACTGTATAGTGTGTAGGTTGGCTTTTTGTTCCATAATTCTAAGTTTCTCTTATGATCCATTGTGGGATAGTGTGTTTGCCTTTTTTAGAACATTTTGGAGAAAGGATAGTGAAACTGTTGGAGGCAATTTATTTTCCAGAATTCAATATTTATTTCTAGATAATGTTCTGAGTTATAATGCAGTCATCTTTGTAAGAGAAAGCTCGTGATTTTTAACAACAAAATTTACTAGTCAAGACAGTCATATCTCTACATACATCATCTTGCATTCTTATGTGCTTAGAATTTCCTAGGTTTTTATCTCATTCTGTAAAGTGTTCTGAGTGGAAACTTCACACTGCTGAGACCAGTGGCAGGATAGTGGATTCAGGGCTTCACCTTATATTTCCAGGAATAACATAGAGGCTCGCTCTACGTATTGTCTGCTCCGCTGATGTCAAGGGAGATGTACTGTTGAAAAGCTTGTGGGATAAGATCTTACAGCCTCTTAACTTCACCATTTTATCTGTTAATGCCTACAAATGCTCAAGTTGGAGCATGATCATGCCAGCTTTCTACATCAACACATCCAAAGGAAAGTGTTAGACCTCTCCAGAATTGTTTGTCATCAACTTGCATATCTGCAAAACATGTCATGATTCCAGAACATGCGCACTGCCATGTGACAAAGAGGAACTTGCAGATAAATAAATCTTTATTCCTCTGCAAAATCTGTGCCAATAAAAGGCTGTAAAGTGCCAAGCTTTTTTACTGTCAACCTGAATAATACCAGATTTCAATGCAATGATGGAGATTGGCTTGAATTTAGGATGAGCTTTCTCACATGAATTTATAAATTAAAATTACATGCAGGTCAACAAGCCCATTCTAAAATATATATATATATCTTAGAAGTGAAATCCTGTCTGTTTTATATTGCTAGAACCAAACCTGGAACTAAACAATTCTGCTTTTCTTTTGTATTTTAGGACAAGTTGTATATGCTAACCATTTCATTAATCTAACTGGAGAGAATCTAACCAATATCAGTTTATTTGAAAAACACTCTGGAAATCTCATATCTGATTTAATAAGGTTGGCCATCAACAAATATACAAAGGTAACTCTTTTTCCTTATACAGGCCATGGGCAGTTAGATGCTTTTACTGGGAACCATATGAATTGGGTATCTCACCAGTGCATGGATGGCTTCTTAGTGCTTAGTTGTAAATGTTACGTATGGGTTTGTATTTCCATGTTTTAAAGAGTGTTATTTGTTAGGAGCTCAAATTGTGTTATAATTATTCATGACCATCTGGCAGTTGAATGAGACAGTAATATTGAAATGCACTGTGTACAGAGCAGAAGTGAGTGCCACATTTTCTAAGTTCAGTGTTCCAGGTTTAATGCCAAACATGGCACAGTCTAAAAGGTTTAGATAAATGCAAAAAAAAAGTCTTTTCAAACTCTCTGAACAGGAACAAAAAGAGGATAACTCCAATCCTGGCAGTAAGCTAACTGGACACTTAGAGAATGTCATATTACAGTTTATTGTTGCAGTGTGCCTATTTCCACCACCTCATCTTTCTGTTAGAGCACTTCTGCATTTGTCATGGGAAAGCTTTTCTGTGTCTTCTCTTTTCCTTTTTCTTTCCTTCTATAGCTGCAGTATTTTTCTCACTTGTTTTGAGCACTCCAGAGCTAGAAGGTCATAATAGCTCCATATAGCAGCCAGTAAAAGAGCTGTGTAATCTTTGTGTCATTGTGAAACCTCTTTAGATGGACGTGTATGATCCATGAATGCAGGACTGAGCTCTGAGAAGACATAGCAGTGACCACTGTATAAGTTATGTTTTCCTAGAACAAAAGCATAAGAAATAAAGTCCCTCTTCTTCATGTTACTTTTGAGGATGGGGGAAATGGCTGTACTAGCCTTTGATAACTGTTCTTTTAAAATACCTTCCTGTAGAAAACTGTTACCCTTTAAAATCAGTTTTGATCTATTAAATTCAGATAATACTGCCACCTTCTCCCCTGACAAAAGGCAAATAGATAAGAGTAATATTTTATAACAGAAAATTCAAATAGTATCTATCTGTTGAACACAGTGCTTGATGGTAGGCTTGAAAATTTCAGATGATAAAATGACAGATTCTACATTCTTTCAAAGAGCCACGTTACAAAGAGAGAAGATGGTTTTGCTGCTGCTTTTTCTTAAGCTTTCTCTAGGCTTGGGTCACACTGCTTGAATTAGTTCTATTTGAGATTAATTTCTGAAGTGAAGCTTGCACTTGAGCTGATGCCTCCTATAGTATGCAACCTTTCTCTCATCCCATAATGGAAATAGCATCCCTCAAAATTGTTCAAAATGCAACTAATACTCCTAGTAGGTGGTACCATCAGCTCATCACTAAAACAAAAACATGTCCTTGGGCTTTTGGCTGAGAACGTTCATGAGTGCAGCTCTTAACATTTGTGGATATCTTTGGAAAGAGGGACATAAACTCTAGTGTTCCAGACTCAGATTGCTTTCTTAGGCAGCTCTGATATCAAGGTGCTTGACTTGGATCATGTACTGACTCCAGTGTGGTCTGAGACATGTTTGGCAGAGAAATATCCAGCTGTGGATATCTTTCTTCTGTCTTCAGCAGTCACACCTCTGGCACCAGGGCTGTATTGTCCCAACAGCACCACAATTTTGGGTTCTAAACATTCTTACCAAGACACTGAAACAAGGATGTTGTGAGAGGAAATGTGGAGTATCTCTGAAGAAAGCAGTTTCATGGCTATCCTTAGTCTAAGCAATGGTGTCTTGCTTTGATACTAGTACCCAGACTCTGTCCTGAATGGATATGCACATTTTCATATTTCATATGTTCATATTTAAAATTCATATTTATAATTGAAATTATTTAAACCTGTATGAAACTGTAGTTGTAAAAATATTCTAAAGGTGGATAATAAATAAGAAGTTTGCATCCTAATAGAATATTATACAGATTTGAAATTACTGGTGATATACTTGTTGTTCCAACTGAGAAAAGTGTAGGTTTTTAGTCATTCACTCCCACTTCTATAATGTCTCACACAGCCACTGCTGTCACTGGCATTGCATATTTTGATTTAATTTTTAATTTACACTGTTAGGTTTCCAAATTCAGAAATTATTTTAAGTGCCAGTGTGATTTGATAATAGCTGTGCGTGTATGGATCAGAAAAAACATGAGGATATAACAATTCAGTCTCCACCTCATCAGATGTGGATGGCTAGGAGTTAGTTGGCTAAACTAGTCACCTGAGGTACTTTTTATTGTCATGGAAGGATAACAACTGTTCTGCAGTGAGATTCATTAATCTCTCCAGGTACCTATTCCCCTCTGTTTGCTTTAGAGACGTGTAGGTTGATTATTCAATCTAGGACTACTCATTGTTTAGGGATAAAATGAGTATAAGCTGCTTTGTTTTCCCTCTTTTCTTTCTACATTTCTGCCATTGTGTCCTTGCTTGAAGGTAAAAAGTGCTGAACTGAGCTATTTAAGCAAAGCTTTTCTCACAATTTTTGCCACTTCTGAATACTGTTCAGTGGGTTCATGTGTCTAAGGACAGAGTAAGTGAAGTTTTATCTATAGTATGATTATTTCAAATACAGGTCTGGTAGATCTTAAAATCATTAAAGCATACAGAGTTTCTTTATGTATTTAGCACTTCTTTTTGCTGTTGTGTTTTGTTTCATAATTGAGAGAATGTAGAATTGAAAGATGAATCACAAGAAGACTATTTTGCATTTGGAATGCATCAGTCTGAGTGAATTTTGTTAAATATGGAATAGTAATCAAGTAATGTACATGACTTGAAATATGCTGTTTTCTGCATATTAAAAGAATGCCTTGCAGTAAATTTACCGAAAAGCAGATTTTGTGAAATGTTGTGGGAACATTAACATCCTCATCATGCCAACAACAACATATTCTACTAGCATTATGCCTAGTCATTAAGGATTTTTCAGTTAAAAATAACAATAATAGCTGGTAAATAATTTGAAATCTTTTTCTTCTCAAGAACATCAAGAAAATGTAATCAATCATTTTCTTTTCCCTACTCTCAGACAATGAATTAGAATTTATTGTAACTGCTTTTCATTTAGGACGTGGAATACCATTTTTATGGGATTATTTAATGTCTGAGAGTAGATCAGAAGAAACTAGGAAATGGCACAAACTATAATTTATGTAGAATTAGGAAAGAGTCTATGTTGTATGAGAGAGATATTTGGGATGTTAGTGAAATAATGTGCCTTTTAATGTGTTACTATAACTGTATTATTTACCTGAAAAAGCACCCCTCAAACCAAACAGCCAAGACAAGAAGAAATATTGATATATAAAACACCATTTCAAAAATTAACACTCTGTGAATAATTTTATTCTATATTCTCTTTCAGGTGCGACCTTCTGAGGCTCTTACCAGTAGCCATTATTCCTGTACCTGCATTAAAGAGCTATGGATTCTACTTATTCAGTTGCTGGACCACAGGAATAAAGGGTCTAATACAGAGGTAAAGGAAGAATGCTGTTAACACGTGCAGTCACCAGATGTTCCCATATGGCCATGAATGCACAGATCTGAGGGTAGAACTGAACTCATATTTGCTCCAGGAGAACTGCATGCCAGCTGTGATACCTTGGGTCACTGTCTTGAATGTGCATGAAATCCTGACTCTAGGTTTGCAGTGTGCTGTTGGGTTATGACCTAGGGCATTGATGAGGAGCACTCCTAGTGCTAAAGAAAGCAAAGCAAAGGAATATACTGTGAAAGTTCTATTCTTTTTATGGAAGAGCAAAATACAAAAAGTCATGTTACTTATTTTTAAAAAGTTTATTTGCAGTTTCTGTGATATGTCATGCAGTGACTCATTTCAAGGCATTAGAAAAAACATGGGTACAGTCAGAACAATGATCCAGCTAGCTTGTGTTTCTGTCTTTGTTACCAGGACCTAGATAAGGTGGGTGAAATACACATGCAAAGAAGTCCCAGAGAGCTTCCTTAAAAGAAGGAAAGATAGGCACAGGCTGTAAGAAGTAGTAATATTGTGATATAGGCAAGGGTCTGAGTCAATGCGAATTAATCAGTTTGTCAGTCCTGGAACAGACTGTGACAAAACAGGGAACTGGAATCTCTGTTTGCTGTCTTTCAGACTGATTCTCTACCACCTACTGTATTCCTCCTAGTTAGGATAGTCTGGCATTAGAAGTTTTTCAGAATTGTGTTATAACAATTCTCCATTAAAGAACTCTAATCTTTCTCTTGTGAGTGTTGGGGCACCATCCTATCTGCATGTCATCAGTCCATCAGCTTGTAGTTTTGCCTGTGAAGTATTGCACTGGTGTCCCAAGCTTGTCCTTTCACAATGCTTTCTACTGACATTTGAGAGAGGACTTTCTAAGGTAGCCTTGAGTTTTCTGTGGTAATACTCAGAACTGCTTTTTGTTATTTTCTTTAAATGACTGTCATCTTGCTTTTTCTCTGTAAAAGCAAATTAATCAATAGGACAGTGTTGTAGAGAAAATTGTTAACATAGGTTTTGTTATTGAAGACAGTTCAAATTACCTTTTGCATTTTCTACAGTGTTTCTGGAGCTTGGTGAACACAACCCTAAAGAATATCTTTGAACAGCCAAGTACTTCTGAAAGTGTGTCTGGGTTTGACACAGTTCAATGTAAAGACCCACTGAGTTTTAGCTGGTGGATGTTGAGTCATCTGGCACCGCTCTACCAGTTTGACCGTAATGGGAATCTAGATGAAAAGGTGGGTATGGCCTTTTTCTAAATATCTAAGAGTTACTATAATTGATTTTGATCTCTTTGGTTATTTTTGTTGACAGAAAGCAATTCATTTTGTAATGCAGGAATTTTCATACTCCTTAAAAAAGTTGGTTTTAGGTTGGAAGTGTTAAGATGTACTTTGTACAAGTCAGTAAATGTTCCAGGAGTCCCAGACATATTCATGTTACATACCAAATATTCAGTAGAGAACTGTGTGAAGGAAACTTGAAATGTCCCAACTAGTCAGTAGCACATATACTTAATGATGTAGCATATGTTTTAAGATTGTCTGCCTGTAGCATAAATGCTTCACTGGATTTGTTGTTTTAGGAATTGAGCACATGAGTTTGTGGTTTATGAAGTATAAACCTTAAATGCTGACTGTGTAATTATTAATGCCACTTATTTTTCTAAAGTGATAGCTCTGCTCTGGATAAATTTAAATCTCTCTAATTGCATTACCTTTGCATCACAGCCACAACATCATAAGATATATATATATATATATATTTGTCTATCCAGCTTCATTTTTATGTTGGTATGCTACCAATAGACACTGTCTAATGACTTGAATTCAAGTTTTGGTTTAGGAAGCTTGCACATGCTGAGGCAATTCATCCATTTTGAGATGTATAAAAGTGGACAATTTTTCTTACTTGTGTATAGAGGAAGCTTGTTAGAAGCCAGTGAGGTGGATGAGGACCCAGAAACTGGGGGGTTTGGGGTGGTTTTGGTGTAGTGTGTTTTGCTTGGGTTTTTTTCCCCAGCAGTGTTTTCTGCACTAGGGGGACTCTGGTCATGCCATCCTCTGTCATTTCTCCTTCTGTTCTTTTATGCTGTTACTGTTATTCTTTTTTTCTGTTTGTTTTGGGGTTTTTTTTTGTTGTGGTTTTTCTTTTATTTTTGGGAGGGGGGTGTTGGAGGTCTCTTTGTTTGATTTTCGAATTTTTTAGTATGGTGGCTTTTTTAACCTTTTGGCTGCATTGCCCATATTTCCTAATTTTCCAAGCATAAACTGTGTGGCATCTTCCACAAACTAGGCTTAATTGCCCTTTATTACGAGTTGTCTTTAACTATTTGTAATTTAACAATGCATATTTAAACTGCAAAGGCTTCTTTACGTTAAAATGGGTTCTTACGTACCTTCTTTATGTTAAAATTGGTACTGTGATTTCCATTCCTGATTTAGGATGAGAGTTTAAAACCTGGAAATGTGTTTGTGAACTGCAAATCTGTAAGGAGGGAAGAATGATCATGCAGGTTGAGCAATTTTGATAACTTAAAATCCCTTTCTTTGTCTTTAAATGCAGTAAGTCTGTAAATAGAAAATGAAAAAGTGTTGAAATTTTGAGAATGCTTACAATACTAAGTAAAATTAGACTTTCAAAAAAATTTAGAATTACTTGGATTTTCTAATTTGCAAATTTATTTTAAAAAATTTAAATGTAGCAAAGGTGTGTTAATTCAGTTCTTGAATACTTCACTGAAAAACTCATGACCGTGTCTGTTTGCTGGGATGTGGCATGCTTATGCTTCTTCTGTTTGCCAGTTTACAAACCCTTTAGGAGGCCATGGAAGGCTGCTTGTTATCATGTGGCAAAGTGAAGCAACTTCTTGCACATTTATACAGTGTAAAGTTGCAGACCAGGACTGATTGTTACACTGAAGGTTGTCCCAAGCCTCCCTTGGTTTTGCATGTTACTGCCTGGTGGGGGAGAGGGACACAGTCCAGAGCGGATTATAGAGGGACCTTGCAAGATAGCATTACTACACTTCTGCTTCTTAGTGGAATTTAGAAAGTGAGAAAAGGTTATTCCCAGGTGAAATGCAGAAATCTGTGTGAAGCACACATATATACTGGGTTTCTTATATTTAATTCCCTAATCCAAATACAGTGATACTGATTACTTTTATCACTGGGGCTTTTTTCCTGTATCTCACTCTGATAGATACTCTGTATTTAGCCTCATGAGAGATTGATTTTTTTCTTTGCTCCAGGCACTGTATTATTTACACAAGCCAAAAAAATGTAGAATGGGAAAAAGGATTCCTGTTGTTCTTATTTTAAAATAGGAATCTGAGACACAGTGACAGGAAGTGACTTGCCCAAGATTAAATAATACTTTTCCTTTAGACCCCACCTGGGAGAAGAGAATTTCCAAGTCTTGATTTGTAAATCATGAGACCATCCTGTGCCTGCTTCTCTTGACGTTTCCAGTAGTCTTTATGTTCAAACTGTTAGCTCTGCTTTGCATTTCTGAGTTACTGTGAGTTTGTCCAGGGATCCCTGTTCTCATACAAAAAAAATCTTACCAGTAACATCAGGGCCTTTTCACCCACCACAGTAATATAATCTGTCATAGACAGGTTGATGGTAACCATCCCTTCAGGTCCTGTTCCCTCCTTGAATTGCAACCTCAAAATATTTTTTGAACATCATAAGGTAAAACAGTCTGTGATATGAATTTGTGAAGTCAGTACAAGTACATGAGGACTCTGTTGTCCTGTTTTGTTGATTAAACATATGATGCAATGGCTTTATGACACATGCCTTCTTTTAATTAACTCTGATCAGAGGTGGGAGTGTGATGTGTCATAGTGATGGTTATTCATGTGCTCTGTAGCAAAAATTGCCTCTAAGCCTATGTCATCTGTGGAAGATTTTCAATTTTTTAATGTGGTCTGCATGGCTGTAAGGTTGTTATGAAAGCTTTTAAAATTCCAAATAGGTTTCAGACTTGCTTCTTTTTATTTTTTTCCCCCTTTAGCTCATAAAACACGATTTCAAATATGCAATGATTAATATATCTTGAATATATATTTCGCATACATGAAACCACATTTTTAAACTAGAAACTTTTGGACAGGTTTCTTAGAGACTGTTCTGAGGGATGTACAGTATGTGTCTCTTTCCATATTCCCCTGTCCAGGTCCCACTTCACTCTTCTGAAGAGTAGGATTTGTATATTTAAAACTCCGATGGGACCTGATGAGAAAATTTGCCACTTCTGAACATTGCAGGGGTCAATTTTAATATCCTGTAGGCTAAGGTAATATAGGCAGAGTTACTTGGGGCTAAGAATTCTTGCCTTTGAATAGAATAATCTGAAATGACTGTGGCAAGATATGCAAACATGGACTTCCAGCTAAGAAGCCTAATATGGCTTTTCCAGGTACTCAGCTGTTAGTCCTTGCAAAAGTTTCTTCCTGCAAACTCAGCTCAAGTTTTTGGTTTTAGCAGCACTTCTATGCACTGTGAGGTCTCTGGGTTCTGTTGATTTCTAGGACTCTCTTGGGGTGGAGGGAGGATGTTTTAAGACATGTGGTTTGGAGTCAAAGATATAGGTTCTGTGTATGTTTTGACAGGGACAGATTGTAAACAATGGTAAACAGGTGCTGTGCCATATTGCCAGTGCAGTAGGGAATACTGTTTGGATATAAATCTATTGGGATTTGAATGAAGCAAGTCTGTTAAAATATAGATAGAATTGTAACTAAAAAGAGTGCAGCAGGTGGTTAGTGTCCTTCTTTCCTGAGTTTGGACTGAACTTGGGTGCACTCTTGTAATCAATCCCAGCTGGTGTCAGGAGTTTGCCTAGATTATTCCAAGATCTTGTAAGGTGATCTGCATACTGCAGACAAGCTGGAACTTTGGCAGTAAACACCTGTTGTATAAAACATGTGTCCTTGGTCTATGGAACTGCTAAAAACATGTTCTAAGCAGGCTGATTCAAACATTCAGTCCTCTCATAGACATTTAGCATAACTCTAATAGCTACTTATTGCTGCCAAAACTGGTCTTTTAGCAGTTCCTTAGCTTTCCTTGAAATCTGCAGTAGGATGTTGCCTGTGTGTAGGTATTTACATAACATCAGGCTCTAAAACACAGTCAAAAATCGAATGTACATAATGGCCAGATTTGTCCAGAAATGCTGATTGTTCCTAACCCTGGGTTTACCTGTTACTGAAGTGCTGCCTTTACTCCTTGACTGTCTGTTGATGCAATGTCCTCCTGACACGATGCTAGCTCTGGTTTCATGATACAGAGCCTTTGGCATCAGTAACAGCTTAAATCCTGTTCCCCACCCTAGGCATGATATGCCCTCTGCTGTTCTGGCACAATTTTTGCTCTCCATTTCCTGTGACCTAAGTCAGGCCCTATTCCCTTTTTCATTCTTTCTTACTCTCCTAAAGCTCTGTGTTGATTCACTGTTCTGGCTTGTAGTGCCACAAACAGAAGTACCAGAACAACTGAGCAGTGGCGTGCTATAACTGTGAGGGCAGAAAGAGGAGCTCAGAGTGAGGAAGAAGCAGTGGGAATTTCTTAACTGATACAGGTCAAGTTCCTGAATCATGAAATCTCAGCTTTAGTGTAACTTTCTGTAGATCTGTCCTTTCATTTATATTTGTTCCATAAACAGTCTATGGGCTGTGACTTGCTATCATTGTCTGTCTGTCTGTTCAGTATTCTCTTTTTCTTGTGGTGTAAATGTAAAGTCACCAAGTAGTCAAATATTGTTGGATGAGTATTAGTGCATTTTTTAAAAGAATTAATTTTTTAAATTATTTTGGTACTTTCTGGAGTTCTGTGTGAATCTGTCACCAAGCCACACCATTAATCAGTTTAATCAGTAGCAGAGGATGATGGAGAGCAATGGTGTTGCTGCTGGAAAGTAGTTATATTTACCAAAGCATAAAATGCTCTTTATTGTAAATTCTAAGCTGATGTTTAAAGGACAGCTATCTGCAGAATAATGTACAAGGCTAAACAGCTGTGGTAGTGGAGGGAACAAGTAAGGCAGGACAATGATGGAAGTACTATGTTCACACATCTACTTATCTACAGAGGCTATATATGTGGCTGTATGTAAGAGATGATTGTTGAATCTCCTAGAAATGTAAGTATATTGGCCTTGTTGCTTTCTTTTTTTTCTCTTGAGAAAATGGCCTTAGCTGCAAAGCCTTTTACCCTTTTCTTTCCTGCTTTGCATAAATAGATGGAAAGGAAAAAAGCAAAAAACTGTGAGATTATACCTTTTCTTCCTTCTTACTCCTTATAGCTTCCTTTTTACAGAACATTAAAGAAAGAAACTAAGGCATACTGCTTGGGCTAATAACAAATGCCTGATTCTTTTGCATCTCCATTAAAAGTGAAGGTTGGGATTGCAAATGAGTCACCTAAAGTGGTTCAAGTTGCATACTTCTTACTTTTATTAGCTTTCTGAGGGCTAATTTTTAGGACAGATATCAATTACGTTCATAGAACAGAAAAGCTCTTTTTGGTGATGACTACTGTATTCTGTCATAAAATTAAATATATCTGGAAATAGTTCGTCTACTTACATTTGTGTTAATTACATAGTGCTTCCTGTAAGGGATACAAATGCTATTTCATGTTGATAATTATTTTTCAGAAACAGAAGGAATCCAATTGGAAATTTGTGGAGGAGCTGCTTAAAAAATCCACTGATGCTCAAGTAAGTGCATAAAAGAAAGAATAATGAACAAGGAAAGTGTCAGGGATGCTTTCAGGAAAAGACAGTGCATGAAACAAAGTCCAACTAACAAGTGTATTTTTGGAGTTGTAGTGTTTTTATCACTGGTGAATGAACAACCTTGACATAGCTAAACTATGACAGTGTACAGTTCCCTCCTTGTTAGCAGTTCCACTTGCTTTAAAGTGCTTGTGCTTGATGCTAAATTGTCAGATAAAGAAAAAAGATAATTATCCTGGAAGGGTAGTATATGGCTTCTTAGACAAGATGTATTCAGAATAAGAACTGGATGCTTAGAAAATGTAAATCAGATACTGAATGTAAGTATATCAAGTTGAGGAGACATGATG
Organism: Molothrus ater; assembly: GCF_012460135.2. Lineage (NCBI taxonomy): Eukaryota > Metazoa > Chordata > Aves > Passeriformes > Icteridae > Molothrus > Molothrus ater. The sequence continues at coordinate 103,333,664 of NC_050480.2, read as the reverse complement.
AAGGAGATAGTCAGTTGCATTGAAAATTCAGCTATATCCTCATCACAGCAGGAAGGTGACTTGCCTTGCTGAGCAATTTGTCTTACAGGCTTGAATCAAACTCTTACTGATAAGGTTCTAGTTTCTGAGCACTCATTTCATACCTTATCATTTTTCTTTCTGCAGAACTGTTAATGCAATGCTTCATGGCCCAGAGGTCAGAATTGACCTCCTTTTAATATGCTTTTAAATATGCTGTTCATCAAGTTTTTAAAATAAGTTACATTGTAGCTCTGTAAATTTGTTCTGAAGTTGCATGGCACAAATTGCAAATGTTGTATCGGCAATGCCTGTAAAAATAATTCCTTTATTTCTGTATGTTTAAGACAAGAATAAACATGTTTATTTTTTCATTTGGCATATGAAATTAAGAAAAATCCTGCAAAGTTCTGTTTTGGAAAGCAGAAAGGGAATCAGTTCTTCCAGTTTTTTGGATTATAAAACTGTCTTGCTCACGGAGTAGCAACAACTGTAGTTAAAGCTGGAATATGGAACAATACGTCTTACAACTATTTGACAAGAAAATATTTGTGGCTTTTAGGAGAGTTGAAATGATAGCATGAATTTTCAGATTTCTAAACATAAACTCTAATGTTTGGCTATGTAGTTGTACTTTATCAGCTTAAAAGATTAAGTCTTTTTGAATGATTTTACAGTATATGACTGAAAATACAAATTGTGCATATACATTAAAACCCCAAGTGATGACATTACTTATTGGATGCACTTACCATTCTGTGAGAGAAATTGGGGAGATTTAGATAAGATGCATAAAAACTGAGTGGCTTATTAGCCACCTTCCTCTTTGCATCTTCTGTGTGGCAGCAACCTGAGACACACATTTGTAGTTAATGTCCTTTTCTTCAAAATAATCCCCTTTTCTTGTGAGTGTTTATTATTTTGAATAAAGATTACTTTGAAACAGAACATATATAAAATATGTGGGGTTTAATGCTTTTGTTAAAAAAGTATTGAACTGTAGATAGTTTAGAAAGGCAGCTAAGTGGCCAAGTTCAGAAGACTTGCATATTGAGTCAGTCATGACACAGTAATATGAAGCAAATATGTGTTTTAATTTCCAAAGGCAACCACTGTTGGAATTAAAACAAATCCTCATTTGCTAAAGACGTGGTTGTAACTATTACCAACCATCTAAGGAGCCATCTAGTTTATTTCCCTTTTTTATTTGTTCATTATTTTTTCTTGCATTATGGAGTTAGCTGCCCGAGGGAAGTGCTCCTGGGGGAGCATTAATTCCTATATGTGCATGCACGAGTGAATGGAGTACTTTATTAAAACACACATCCTGCTCCCTAACCCTGCACAGCAGCCTTCCTGACAGTGCCTAGGAAGGAAAATTCTTTTGCCAGTAGACATGTCCATCTCCTCTGTTGATCTGTCAGCTTCAAGTGGCCCCTCCTACCTTTTATCTTATCCTTTTGCATCTCTTAAGTATTTTTGAGTCCAAAAAATGTAGTAATGAGAAGCACAATGAGATATCAAGAAGTCAGTAGTGAAACGGAGCATTGAAAAGGGGGAAAAAGCAAAACTGATAATAGTATTCTTTGAATGAACAGCAGGACAGAATTGATGATACTGCCTATTAACACTTGGCATGACTTTATTAGTTAATCCTATCTGAGCCATCCTTTTCAGCATATAGCCTGTTATCTACTAAAGATGCACAGCAATAGCTGTGCAAAATAAATTAAAAGAAATAATAGTGCTGAATTGCCCGTTTGCTAGAGAGGGCAGGAGTTGGTAGTTAAAAAACTTCATTTTTAGGTATATGGCAACTTAAAAACTAACCATATTTAGTACTATGTTCATCAGCCTCATAATCTTGTGCTTGTTGCTCCCTAATTTCCCTATAGCTTGTAGACTGTGCATGCTCATAAGAACGGCAATTTACACTGAATGGGGGGGGAAATTAAGAAGAAATAAAGTATGTGTAGTTTTGTGTATTCAAAAGCATCTGAAAAAGGTGCAGAACATACATTTGTAAGGTAAATTGATAATCTCCTAACAATGACTGTTAAAGTCTCTTCATGTGAGCTTCAAATTCTATGCTGTGAAAATATGGTTCAGTAGGTGTTGTTGCAGCCACTGAGGGTACCAGAGCATCGTGAGCCAGCAGAAGCTGGAGTTAGCTTTAACATCCTTAGGACAGCTGAGTATTGGGGTACAAAAATGCCTAACCAGTGTTTAATCTGCAGCATTTTGGTAGTTTCAATAATACTGTTGTGTTTAGTGGTCCACATGCAGGCAGTAGAGAGCCTAAGGCATGGTAATCCAGGATACGCTGCATTTTGGGTGTGATGAGGACCTCCAGAAGATGGTGCTGCCTGTCCAGGTGAAGGTGGTTGAGGAGTGCCCCTATAATGCCCTGTTCCTGACAGGAGCTCCTTTAAGATTCAGTCAGCCTGCTGCTGAGCAAGGAAAAGATGTGAAGGTGCTGTTCATCCTACGGGATCAGTAGTGATGGGACCCAAAAGCACCCTGTGAGAAGATAGGAGCAGTCATGGATACCTGGGCAAATGCAGTGGGCTTCTGCCTTGGATATATCCTTTCAGCCTCAACAGTTGACCAACAGCTGAGTTCTTCAGCCACAAATTGCTCTCTTAAAATTCCAGGTAGATAAGAGTTGAAGAAAATTGCTCATGTGAAAAAACTCCCAGGTCTATCACAAAAAAAGGGCATTTTTGGGGAAACTAGTTGTATGAGGTGTTTCCTACCATTTTTGTAATTTGGAATTCTCATCCAAAAGAAGAAAAAAAACCTGGTTTACAATTCTTTTTGTACTGCAAAATGAAAATTGTTGTAGTAGTAATATTATCATAATTGTATTTGTCTACTAGGCAACATCAAACTGACTAGATTTATGGGTTGTCAGTATAAGAGGAATTTGTGTTTATGAAGTTTTATTGTGAGAATCAAAAGCTTTTTAGTTTGCAAGAACTAATAGCAGTCTGTCTTATTAGACTTCTCATTTTAGAAAATAAATGCTTTGTGCTGTTTCATTTCTGCCTCAATTTTGTTATACTTTCACTGTATTTTTTGTTTAATTCTGCCTTAAGAGAGATAGAGAAGTATTTCTTGGGTTTCTAGGAAAACCAATTTTGTTACTACAGTAGGAGGTCATAAGAGAAAAATGTTATGTTTAGATAGTACTATCATTTTGATAGTATCAGGTGTTCCTCCCTTCTGTGATAAATTAAAAGCTGACTACCTCAAGAGTGCTGATAGTATTTCCAGCAGTGCAAGAGACCATTTTAAGCAAAAGAGCAATGAGAGAATCCATTAATCCCAGGGATATTTGAAGTCTGGATACTCTTTTCTATTAAATTTGAGATAAAGCCTTCAGTGCTATCATGGTTTTGGAAACTGTTCTAAAACTATAGTTGGACAGATAAATAACGGTTCAAATTGAAGATGCTCAACTGCTGTGTTTATTGTTGAATTAATTTAACTGAAGGAGTCATTGTTTGTTGAATTAGAACCTAAACATAACTCTAGATTCAAAATACAACTTCAAGACTAAGCATTCCCTTTCTGGGAATTTTCGAATGGTTTATGTTTTGGTTTTTTTGTTTCATTTTTGGTTGGTTGTTTTTTTTACAACCTTGTAACTGGGTAGATCCCTCTAGAGAAATAGGTATGTTTAGCTGTAGGATTTTTTGTTTTACATCAAGACTCTTGCTTTTATTCATTAAAAAAAGAGCAGCTGTTCTGTCCCTTGTTTTTTCGTGCAAGATTGGGGTTTTTTTGGCAAGTCTGTTCAATTAATAGTTATGTCATATATTAAAAAAATACTTAAGTATCACCTTTCATTTGTAGTCATTTTTATTACATTTGAATTACTATTCTGGATATTTTTAATGAGTCTTTACTGGAAAGTTACTTTCCTGTTTCATTGGGTTTTGTATCTTACATGTAATGTCTTGAATATATAATTTTCTGTGACAACTGAAAATGTCTTTTCAATTTTCATGTTGTTTTACCACTTTAGAAGCCATATGCCCTACATTAATTGTTCATGAGAAGAGAAGGCAGACATGGTTAGAGGATCTTGTAGGTGATTGTATACTTGTTTGCAGTGTTGTGATAAAGTGTAGCAAGTCAAGTTTTCCACGTGAATGTATAGCCAGGTAGAGACAAGTTAAGGAGTTAGACTCATTTGTGTGGCATTGAAAACAGGAAAAGAACCACTCAAGACATAATAAGTCATAAGAAGTAGCACTGTGAGTAAATCATAGAATCATGTAAAGGTTTGGTTTGGAAAGGACCTTAAAGATCATCTACTTCCCACACCCCTGCCATGGGGTAGAGCTGTTAGACTGACTCACACATGTAAAAGTCTACTCTTAAGACAGCTGCACACAAGTTGGTCCATTAAACCACTTTTGCAGGCACTGGAGACAATAAAGCCCTTAGGGGAATTATCACCCTAAAGTAGCTGCCTAAAATAGGCTGGGTTAAATGCATGGTTTTATTTCAGAGCATGAAGCTCTTAATATCCTACCTCCCATGAAAGTTCTGTTTTGTTACCAAAAGCTGGATGAGAATAACTCCACTTTCATTATCCCACAATTACTATCTGAATGCTTCACTGTGTTCAAATTGTCCTATGAACCTTTTCAGAAGCCTTTTCCAGCCTAAATGATGCTGTGATTCTATGATTATGGGATGAACCAGCATTGGCTGGTTTGCGGGGTGCAGTTGTCAGCTTTTATCTTCAAGTTCGTTGCTTGTATTAGAAGATGCATTTACTCAACAGTATATAATTAAAAATATATTTTATATTAAGAAATTACTTTGATTAGTCTGGTAGTACTGGTTTTATGTATCCTACAATTCATTTGTTACCTCCTGTTCAAGGCTGGTGTGTTGGAGGAACACCTACGAATGCACCTTCAGTGCTGTTTGACTTTGTGTAGTTTCTGGGATTTGAACCTATCTGTTGTCACCATACTCTGGGATTATTACAGCAAGAATCTGGTAAGTAGAGGAATATATAAAAATGTAGAATTGCATGTAGGCAGTCCTTGATTTTTGCCGATTAATTCTGATTTTCCTGTAGCCAAGCTTGATTGCTATACTTGTGTAAAACTGCCTAATCAATGACAGTATCCTTAAATTTGCTATGTTTGTGTAATGAAATCATGTGTAAATTTGTTATGGTCCATTACATTATGAAATTATACAATATGGTAATATATTTGAAGTCCTATTTTTCATCAGGACTACACAATTTAAGATCTTGTAAAAATACTTTCCACACAGTTACAATGCATTTTTATTGTTTTAGCCACGGTAGGTATATATCCTTTTGTTCCTGTGAAGGAGTGCATCTTACTACCTTTGTAATATTGGCATTTATTGTTATTTATAATATTTTCTTTTTTCATCTTTTCTTTTAGAACAGCTGCTTTACTGTTCCTTGGCTTGGTCTGAAGGATCTGGCAAATATTAGTAAGACTTCTTTGTCAATGCTTGAGTTGGTGAAGCGCTGCTGCTGTGAACAGCAGGTCTCTTCTCTGTACAACTCCAGCAACAGTTACTTCATCTTCCTCAGCATCTTGGCACGGATTATGAAAGAAGAAAACAATGGTGTGCATCCTTGGAAACAAATTAAAGGACGGTATGGATGCTATTTAGTTTGTCTCATTTTGTAACAAGTGTAGTGGGTTAGGGGCCCTTCCAGCCACATGGGAAGCAGAGGGCACTCTGCTCATGACAAAATGAAGGGGGTGAGGGATCCAGGGTGACTCATAATTTGAAGAAGCAGTTGTTCCCTGAAGTTTCTGTTGCCAGCTGAGGCTGTAACTGGGTCCAAGAATCACCTTGGCATCCATAGAGTGGGATGATTCCTCGTCCCACTGGCCAGGAATTTGGTAGACTGGCAACCAGTGCAGTGGTACAACCCAGTTGCCAGACAGATAATGTAATTAAAGCACAGAAATTGTGTTTGAGCTGCATGTAAGCCATGTGTTGTTCAAGAACATGCAGACTGACACTTGCTAGACCTGCATTTTCATTTAAATATTTTCTTTTCAGTGGTTTTCTAAATTTCTCATAATATTTTTGTGAGGATTTTAATATTTCACTTAATCTTGGAACATACTAATTAAGTACAGTCAGTCATGATATAAAAAACCATAAAATATATATGCTCTAAATGAAACCCTTGATGTTTTAGATGTGTATTAATCTTAGTACAAAAGTAAGTAACTGCTTAGTAAAAAAGTAAGACTTTTCTTATAGTAATGAGATGGCAGTTGTAATGATTAGTACAGACTTGTTAAATTTTTTTTCATTAGATAGAGAAAACAGAAATAGTTCTGGTTTAGGCTTTTGAGTTTTTGAAAAGATTTTGTTAAATATTAATATAATTAATCAAAACTTTATTAAGCATTAGTAAGATCTTCATGTACACAAGTAATAAGGATTAAAAAATGCCCACATATATACACACCTCACAAAGTTGTGGTGTTTTTCTTCCAGAAAAGAAGGGTTATCTTGGCTATCAGAAAAGAACAGTATGCTTAATGTCTATGTACACTTCAGAAGTTGTTATAGTCACTAAAGTTTGGCTTTATGAATCGTTGCAACTACGTAGAAACAAATATGTTGTTGGATTCTGTATCAGTGTCTTGCTTTTTTTTTTAAATTTTAATTAGCCTACTCTGTTCATACTGAAATAAAATTATACTTACAATTTTGTGCTCTTATAGCTTGTTACTTTCCCTAATTTAAGAGGGGGAGTAATAACATACAACACGCAGTGCATCAGTCTGCTGAACCAGTTTTCTTCATTTCTACCTTGAAAAAATCAATTACACAAGTAGCAAAATTTAACAGCCTACAGCTATGATTTTGGGATGAACTCTGTTTTCAGTAGCTAACCAAGCATTAATTGATGCATGAAAAACATAAATGCCTGTCAGTAGTAATTTACTACTAAACAACATTAATTGGATTTGCTGTAATTTTTGGTGGCTAGATTTGATAACCTCAACTTCCAACTATTTTCCAGGTGACAGAATAGGAAAACAGCATTTCTGGATGTTTAACTACTGTAGGTGGGACTTATTTTAAATTAAAGGTGAAGGATATACCCAAAGTTTTAAACATAATCATCAAAAAGTTATGCCATTATCATCTTACTCCTCTGCTGTAGGAATGGTGATTTTTAAATTAAAGTTCACATCCAAGCAAAGGTCCCAGAAAAGATCTCTTTGTGTAAGCTTTTTCCTTCTTGGCAACCACTTTAAAGTTTCAAAGTTGCAGTGCTTGTCACCATCAGCTGTGTATGACTTGAGCATTGTGCTGTAAGCAATGCAGATAAAGTTTCCTAACATCTTCCTACCTGGAGAGACATTTCTCTCCCAAAGGCCTCAGTTTCTCTGTTTTCTTTCAAACCTGTCCATACCATAGGTGAGCAATACAAGTTGATACAGGCTTTGGCAAAGCACTGTGGAGAAAAGGAATTTTCCAGCAGAAATCTTCCTTTTACTGCAGTGCTGGTTTGGTAGGTGAGACTTTTATCACTGCAGCTGCAGCACTATAACATAATAGCAGAAACCAGTAGCTGATTTCCAGGTGGAAATGAAGAAGTTTCCAGGAAAGAAGTTGGTGTACAGGAATGGTTTGCTGCTGCAAAGAGATGCCACTTGACAGCTCCCTTTCCTAGAAGCCCTCATGGGCTAAACTTGATTGATTTGAAGGTATATAGGGGAGGACATCCATCAGAGAGAGAAGTAGTAGTAGTAACATTGTGCTCAGCTTGGTACTAGAGGTTAGATAAGGGGGAAGGGCTAGGCTGCACCTCCAAATGGAAACAATGTGTTCTTTAAATCAAAAGCAGAAACTGAAAGAGCATGTTTGTTCCAGCAATCACGAGAGTAATAAGAAATAAAGAGTATTTAAAATTTAAGGGTTACTGGAAGAGGGTAACCATAAACTAAAAGCATGAAAATACAATTTTAGTCACTCAAGAAGATAGAAAATTGCATACTTTAAGAAACTTTCTCTTTCCTGGGTTGTTTTTTTTTGTTTTTCTAATGTAGAATTTATTCCAAGTTCCATCGGAAGAGAATGCAGGAGCTGACAGAGGTGGGGCTGCAGAACTTTTTTAGCCTGTTCCTCGTGCTGGCAATTATTGTGGAGACAGAAGATATCGTGAGTCGGGTGCTGGATCTTTTGGATTTCCTGACTCCGTCCTCCATCACCACGGCTCGGAGAGCTCTCATCTGGAGAGGTCATTTTGCTTTCCTTTTAATTTATGTTGAGAAGAATATGGACATTAGTGCCCTGGCCGAGAAAGTCTCAAATGCTTTCCGTGAGAGGGCAAAGGAGTTTTTAGTGACCAAAAATGACTACACACAGAGACAAAATCTCTGGACTCTGCTATCAACCTACATTGATGGGGTCCAGGAAGTGTTTGAGACCAGCTGCTACTTAAGCCTTTCTGAGGAAAAGTTGCTAAATGATGGCTTTACTATGCTGCTGCCTGCATGTCGAGGAGCTGAGCTGAGCATGGTGCTGAATTTTCTTCAGGTTGTTCTAGCCAGACTTCGGTAAGTTATTTAGTTAAGTTGTGGATTTAGACTAACATTTTGTTTTTAGGGTTAAACTGTAGTTCCTAATAAATTTTTTACCTAAATTGAGTAAATGGAAAGAGAAATCTCTGAAGGGCTACAAATGATACGTTAAATTTCAAAATTCACCAATACTTCAATGCATACAGAATCTTTGAAATGTTTCCTTATTATTTCAGGAGATTAGATTTGACATCCTGATGTTTTGTTATGAATTAGTGTCTCTTTAGAAAGTCATCCAGTTTCTTCTTTTCCAGAAAATATCATCTTTGGTACAGGAAACTTGGAAATTATTGTCTCTGTTAATTCCATTAATTGGAGGGTGTTGGTTTTTTTGCTTTTGTTTCTTCATTGAATGTATTCTGGTTTTTGGACTTTTCATTCTATTTTTTTTCTCTTTTACCAAGGTTGCATTCAAATTCTACAGTTATGGAGATTTAAATACTTGTCTGGGGTTCGATAGGAAAGAAGGAAATCATATTTTACCACTTTCAAGCAATTTTGCTTTGATGTACTAGTTCATTTTTCAACATCCACAGTGCCCTTCAATAAGCATATTTTTTTCTCTACTGATGCCTTTGAGAAGCAGTCCTCCAGTTTGAAGCCCAAACTGTTTTTTTTTTCATAAGATATTAAGAGGTAGCTATTGATCTGCCATTACTTCAAATGTGCAAGACTGAAATATGTGTAAAGAGCTGTGGAAGAGTACATAATAGGAATTCTGAGGCCCATATGCAAGATCTCACTTTAAGTAGGTTCTTTGTTATTGTCTAGTAGTTTGACTGCAGCTGTCAATAGCTTATAGATCCAAAGACAACTGTTTTTCAGGCAGTCTTTTGAAAAAAGATGAAGCACAAAACTAAGTTTAGTTGATTTATTATTTATTATTTCAGTTCAACTGAATGTATTTCCTGGAATAAATTGGAGACTTCAAAAATACTTTGACATTTTCTCTATTAGCTAATAGACAGCATTTGTTGTGTTGTTTTTAAAGATGAAATAGGGAGAAATTTCAGATTGGTGAAAAAATTGCCTCTTTTTATAACTTGGCATTATTTTTAAGCTTTCCAGGACTGGGGCTTATGTGGCCCTCTTGTAACACAGAGAAGAGGGCATGGAAGTTCAATCTAGACTTCTCAGGTCATCACAGACAAGGTACAGGACAGTATTAGTACCTTTTTTTGCAAAAAGTAGTTCTGCTGAAATATTTGAATTACCAACACGCTCAAATAGTAATTGGTATGACAGAGATTTTTAGAACCTTGCTTTTAACAGTTATTTCAGTTTCTTTATTTATACATTTGGTTACTGCTACCAGCCTGTTTATCCTATCTTCAGAGGAATTAAATTCCTTAACACTTAGGAAACATTTTGATCTTCAGGTTGTATGGAAAAGGAAAATGTTAGTGATTTTCCTGCTTCGACAGACTCACTGAAGTCAATCAGTCAATCCTCTGTTGCCATGCAAATAAAACAACACTAAAACCATTTTTTTGGTTCAGAAGATATGGATGACTTTGTGCTAACCAGATTTTAAAATGTTACTGAATTGACCAGACTGATTAGGCCTGGTCTGTTTTCAAACTCAGGAAAAGATTAAATGCTTGTTTTTAAAATCCAGGCTTGTATAAGATAGTAGACTTTTCATAAATATAATTTTTCTGTACACTGCACTCTTAATAATTTTATAACTGTATGACAGGGAATTTACAGGTAGGAAGGAAGTGAGATCACTGATTAAAGAGACAAGCAGCTCCCTCTAGGCTGTTAGGAAATAATAACTTCATATGTTACTTTCTGTTAACCCCAGATGATGGCTCACAGGAGCATTCTTTATTGCTGATTAAGTAGCATTATGAAAATACTGACTTGGTTGTGTTAACTAAGTGCCTCAATATTTAAAGCTTTAAATGTCAAATAGTTTTAGCAGTCCCCTTTAACATATCTTGTTGGATTGCTGGAATCTCATTCCAGGTTTCCCAGTTGTTTTTATTTGAGGATACTGTAAAAATTCTAGTCTTTCATTGTCAGAGTGAGGTGTAGCCAAAAGCTCTTCTTTAATTATAGCTATTCATGCTGCTGTGGTTAAGGGTCTGTCAGCATTTCCATTATAAACCTTTATTTTCAAGGGTTTGTAACATAGCAGTGAAAACTTGCTCTGGGCTAAAACTTGGCATACAAGGATTTGAAAGTGCACTTGTTTTCTTTCTTTCTTTTTTCTTAAAAGACATCTGAAAAGAGACCCCCACCTTCACTATTTTTACACCACAGTGTTTTAAAATAACCCTTTCCAGCTTTTTCTTGTATTATTCTTGTCTTCTAGAAAAGTACAGGTAGCTTTTGATTGTTGTATTTACCTATGGTTAGACTATTTTAAATAAGGTTTATTTATCAAATTTTTTAATTGACTGTTATCATTTTGATTATTTTGTGATCCATATATTTAGATAGAACTATGTCTTAGCAGGAGAATTCATTTTTATCGGTTTTTGATACATGGTGAGTGGGTAATTGGAATCAAATGCTACTTGCTGGCACTTGCAAGTATTTGATCTTCATAGTAAGATTCACTGTGAAGTGTAAGATTTGTGTTTTAATACAGTCTCCTTTTAAAAAGCATATAAAATAAACAGTAAATAATCAAGAAACTCCCCTAAACAAAACATGAAGTGTTTCCTTCCTATGTTTACTTATTCTGCTTCTAGCTCAGACATAAGTTTTTTGCTTTTTTCCCCCTGTTTTTAGACAATGGTTTAAAATCCTTATTGTTTTGTTTTGGTTTTATTTTCTTTTTGTTTACTGAAAGGTAAATGCGGGATGTTTGCCCATGTGTGCTTTCATTTGTTCCAAATCTCTAGCACTATCTGTCATCTCAGTGCCTCATGGCACAAAAAGAAGCCCTAGGTTAATAAAAATACAGGCATTAAATAGATTTGACAGAACTTGCTGTAAAAATGGATACAAGGCTCAGAGAAATTGGCTGTAGGTGCTGGCACTGCAATATGTTATACTTAAAAGAAGTGTTTGAAACATGCTAAAATGTCTTGTATTGTAATGGGGTATTGCTTTGACATGAGCTTTCTCTTATTATTGTCATCCTGGCATTTGGGTTTTGTTGGGTGTTAGCACAGAGTTACAGACTATAAAATGTGAGTAGATACCCTGCTGTGCTCCAAACATCTTTGCCTAGTTTCAGGGAGACTTGGTTCTGATTCCTGCAGGAGAAATGAGAAGTATCACTAACCTAATACCATAATAAGTGGTAATTTTACTTTGAAAACTGTATTTGTGCCCATTTATACTTTTTTGCTAATGTTTGGAAATTTCAATGTATAAATTTTAAAAGCTCTTACAGCAATATTGCCCAAGTAAACTGTCTCTAGTAGAAAGTTACATTAATAATTGGGCCATGGGTAATAGGAGAACTGAATGTTCCTATCTGTTTGAGTGTGTTTAGCCTTGAGGTTGTGAGAGAAACCACAATAGGAATGGATTATCCAGTATATCTTTGCTATGGAAATGTACAGTCATTTGTAATTTTTTTTTGAGTTATACTTGCCATCAAAACAGCCTGTGGGAAGCTTTTTTGAGACCAACAGAAGCATCTCTCCCCCTCTCTGTTACTGTGTAAGTCAGTAGATAAGCTCAGGAGGAGAATAGAAAGGTCCACCCTCCTTCTTTTCTTCCCCCTCAGGGGTTATAGTGTTAGTCTTTGTAAAATCTTTTTTCTGATGTTGAGCTTCTGAAAACTGTATTCAGAAGAGTTTGGAAGATCATGAGTCTTCACTTACCTATCCCATCCTGTGAGGATATTTAGAGCTGCCAGCTGTGATGTCCTGATAAGCAGTGAAGGCAACTCTGTGACTAAGGCACTGAAGTGAGAGTCAGAAGATGTTAGCTTAGCTATAAGAACTCCCACTCTTAATGAATGACCACTAGAAGTTGCTGTGAACTTTGTTCACCTGTGTGAAATAAAGGAAATAAATCCTTCCTTTTCCACTTTGCAGCAAATATCCTATGCTTGGGGAGCAAGCATGCCTTGCTATGCTAACTTGAACCATCTGTAAAGTATTTCTCCTGGTTATTTTTGAAGTTCAGGTATTCCATTAACAAAACTGGTGTTTAAGTGAGTGTAATGAAAATCTAATCTCTAAATGCTCTAATGCATGAGAAGCAAGCACAGATTTAGAATATAGCAGCATTTTGGGAGGATTCCTATGTCTAAATCCTTAAAAATAATCTGTTACCACCTTCTGAGCAAATAGTGTGTGTTCTTAGCTACAGTTGTTGCCTTAAGGTGTGGCTCTGGTAATTAACACTGAATTTTCTTTTCTTCTTACTTTGAGGGATTTGAGGTCTTTTTTCAGGTTTTTATTGGAGACTAAAATAATGTTCTACGAATTTGTCCCTTGTATTCTGACCTTCAAAGCTGACTAGCTAAAACTAATGTGTGTTTTGATTGTTTCACTTCTGCTCTGAGAGTATTACTGTGTAAAGAAATGAAATGGGACAGCAGCAGGCACTGGAAATGTGTCCCTAAATACTTTGCATCTAGAAAGTTCCTGTATATGTCACTGGTTCAAGTTTACAAGAATTTTCACCTCCCCTTCTCAGTGCCCATTTTCTTGAATCAATAGGTGGACAAGTGAAAGTTGAACAATTACCATTAATTTCACATTGATGTTTAGGATGTAATAGAGAGCATCTCCCTTGGAAGGAGGGCAGCCAGGCTGGAAGGCATGTCCTGTGAGGAGTGCCTGAGGTTTTGGGGCTTGTCTGGTTTGGAGAAAAGGAGGCTGAGGCATGACCCCCTTGCTCTCTACAGCTTCCTGAGAAGGGGAAGTAGAGAGGGAGGTGCTGAGCTCTTCTTCCTGCGCTCCACTATGAGGACATGTGGCTGTGGTTCAAAGGTGCACCAGGGGAGGGCTTAGACTGGACATTAGGAAGCATTTCTTTACTGAGAGAATGGTCAGGCACTGGAACAAACCTAAATAAGTGGTTGTTACTCCAAGCCTGTCAGTGTTTAGTAGGCAATGCCTTTAATAATTTGCTTTAGCTCTTGATCAGCTCTAAATTACTTAGGCAGCTGGACTAGATGGTCATTTTACATCTCTTGTATTATATTAGAATATTGTATTATAATAGAATATTCTATTCTACTGTTCTATTCTAGAATCACTTTGGAACAAATTGAGGCATTAAAAGCTATCAAAAAACCTTCTAATTGTTGATACCCAAAAAAAAGTCAGTCTTGGTAGACACCCAAAGCTAAAGAAATTCACTCAAGTCTAGTACTCAGACATGAATCATAAAGATACACAGTTCAGTCCCCTGTGCTACAGATGGAAACACTTTTTTGTTCCATTGTATCCATTTTATCTTCCAAAAATTAATCCACATAAGCTTTCTGTCGCCTACCTGGCAACAGTACAAGACTTCTCTTATGAAAGAGTAAATCCATGTAAAAAAGAGTAAAACCATATCCAGGTGTACTGAGAACCTGCTGCTTGGGACCCTGCAGTTGTTTAGAGAAATATGTGCTCCCTGAAGGACATAAAGCACAGATTTGTTTTCTGATGGAAGTGTCTCACTTCTGAAACTATTTTCCCTAAATTAACTTTCATTTCGGTTTTCCTTTTATTCTTCACATGAGGTGTGAAAATGGCTTTTCATATGGAGTGGGGTTTTTTTGTTGTTGTTGTGGATGTTAAACAAAAGAAATATTTTTGCCAATAAAATCATTATATGCAAGTAGCCTTCTAATCTCTTAATTTTGATTGTTTCTTCGTTACCTTACAAGATCTATATTTCTTCTCTCTTTAGGATATCTCATGTCAGATTTAAGGCTTATTTAAAATGAACAGAAAGCTGAAGCAATTTTCTTTATTCCATTTCAGTCTCCTAAGGCCTATTTCCCCCTGGTGAGCTCATAGCAACAGGGGGGTTTAAGGGAATTCAGCTTTCTGCAAATTAATGTCTCACATCATGAAAATTCAGGACCTTTTTTTTTTCTATGTCTTGAAAAAGTAATACAGTGAGTGCGAGTATTATTTCTTGCCAGCGGGTGGAAGATGAATGATTTTGTCACAGTTTTACTGCTTGATGAGCAGTGTCCTGAGGGTCAGGCTTAAGTCTGTGTCACTATGCTGCTCATTACTCTTGAGCTAAATAAGGGCTGATTGGATCTAAATTGCCTAGCACATGGGCCGCAGATGAGCTCAGTGAGTAGGGGATGACCTGCTATTCAGTCTGGGAGTAACCCCGGTGTGCAAATGCTGCATTAGAACACCGTGGGAGAATGAGAGGCTACCGACCGCTGCCAGCAAAAGAAATCGAAATGTAAAAACTCTTTGATGCTGCAATGTTAGAATTTGAAATGTAGGAAGTGACAGGTTGATGGTACTTATCAGCTTTGGCTGGATTAGAGAACAGTGTCATCTTGCTTATATAATGACAGAAGAATGAAGCCCGCTCCCAAGTACTTTGCGGAGCGGAGCCGCTGCTGGCAGAGCCGATGCTGCCTCCTACTGCCAGCCTGCGCGGGAGGATGGAGCAGCCACGGGCGGCCGCCCTGCCTGCCCGGCTGTGCCCAGCTGTGCCCAGCTGTGCCCGGGGTTCCTGGGCTCTCAGCAGAGAATCAGAAACCTGACTGATTAAAGAGCAAGTGTACATTTTGGGACAACGGCAAACCCCTGTCTTGGATGTGTCAAGAATGTTTAGAAGAGTCAATTATGTGCGCTGAACCAGACACATCTGGCTCTGCTTCACCCAGAATATTTCCCTTTGTGCTCTTCTCTCCATTGCTAGCCCCTGAGATGGGAGCTGATACCTCTGGAGAGGAGAATTAATTTGTGCCTATGTGTTTTAAAGAAAGTTGACCTTTAAAGTGGAGGAAAATATCTGAACCAGCTCCAAGGAGAATCCTTATGCTAACCAAACAGATAAATGTACTTGTCTTAATGGAGGAAACTGAAAAGTAAGGAAAGCACCTGCTGGGTGCTGGACAAGACAGCATAGATGGAAGCACTTGGTGCAGTTCTGAAAGATTCAGTTCAGTGGTTCAGTAGAACAAGCTTTTGGGTTTGGTTCCCCGCCACCATCATCATATTTGACAACTGGTTACAGTGACGAGAAATAGCACTTGTTTCCTTTTTCCCAAATTTTTTTCAGATTCTGTTACTGACAGCTGTAACCTACCAGCATCAACTCTTGCTATCAACTTCTGGGACTGTCTAATCAGCAAAAACAATTTGGTGCATTTTCTTGAAAGCAATGACCAAGTGAAGGGATGAATCTCAATACATTGTGTTTTCTGTTTACTCTTCAGTGTTTTTCTGGGTATATACTGTTTGATTCTTCATCCCCTAGGATGCTTTTGCTTATGATTGAATTTCTTCTTGGACGTAAACAACTTCTAGTGTACTCATTCCTGGGTATTCTAAGCAAAAAAAAAAAGGCAGAAAAAAGAAAACAGCAGCCTTAAAAGTACAAACAATTTTTCTGTAAAATGGTGTGACTATGGAATGAGAGAGAAAATTTTCACAAAAATTATTGGTAGTGTAAGGCTTCAGTGTTACTTGTGTAATCTTAGTATTATTATAATTAGTGTTTTAAGGCATTTGTTCAGGTCACTGAAAATGAAGACCTGTTTAGCACAAGTACTTGTACTAGATGTAAAAAATTAGGATTTGAGTTTGTATGTAGTCAGAAATTAGAGGGTATTTCTCTGTGTTCAAATGGAAAACAAAGCTAGGATTTAAAATTACTTTGATATTTTGAAATAAATTGCCATCAACAAGAGGAAATAGGGAACGTTGAGTACTGAAATTAGGAAGAACACATGGAAATAGAACATGGAATGCTTGACTTGCAGCCATATTGTCAAAGTATGGGGAGGTGAGAGAAACCGGGGATCTCCACGTCTGGGGTTGGTTGAAGTGAGGTAGCTGCCATTGCTCTTACCCAATTTCTGCCCTTGTTTGTAGACTTTGCTGCCTGCCTGCTCAGCACACATTCCTGCAAGGTCAGTATTGTCCCTGCACTAGCATGGTTGCCACCTACTGCAGGGAGAAAAGTTGGAATTGTTTGTGAATTGGAATTGTTTGTGAAGTGGATTGATTGCCTCGCATCTTGCAAGGAGTGTGAAGTGTACCTGGTACTTATGCTTTCACCTCTGTTCACAGGATGTTTATTTATGTGAGTTTCTAAGATAGTATCTGCAAGAAAGTCTCAAATTTGACTGATAGCTATTGGCTGACGAACTTTTAACAGTGACATTTTTATGCACACAGCCTGTGTGATATTACAAAGCAGGATCTAATGTGACTCTGCTTTAGGAAAAAACAAAAAAGAAAAAAAAATATTGTTGTGACGTGTATTAATAAAACTCCTGCAGGTGGGAAGAGCTGCTTATTCTGTCTTTAGCTGCATTGTTCTGTATGCAGTTCTGGGTATGTCATTTTTACAAAATATTTATGAATAAACTGAAAATTGGAGAGAGTCACAGAAATTAATGACTAGAGTAGGAAGTTTTTATAAGTTTGGAAGTGATTTCAGCTAGGAAGAGTTGAGGGGAGACATGCTTGAACTCAGTCAGTATGTAAAAGAATGTTACAGGTTTTCTGCTGTTCTTCATGCTACTGAAGACAGAATTGGTTAATTTTGGACAGAAGTTTAAAGTGGTTATTCAGAGTAGGCTGCAAATGTAGCACTCTTGCAGGCTTTAAGAGAGTCTTGTGGAACCAAACTTAACTTATTTTCTTTTTTTAGATCTTCTTAAAATTTCCCTGTTCTGTTGGAGGAGAAAATTTGAACCTGTTTAGTGCTACTGTAGCCTACTTGTTCTTGGAATTTCTGGGGTGGGAGTGTAAAGATGGCTTCTACTGTATGCATAGGACAATGGCCCTGCTGAAAAATGTGATGGGTTTTTAATGGTTTTGTGTTTGAGTCTTGAAATCTGTCTAGAAAATCACTTTGCAAATGCTTTTTTAGGCATTGAAACAGGGCATGTAGATGTGCATTGCCATGTTCTATTTGGCTTGGAGCAAGTCCAAGTGTCACTAATTGCCTGTGGCTAAATGCTCCAGCTTTCTTTACAGTGGCACTAAAACAGGGACAGTGAAAATGTGTTTAATGGGAAATGAGCCCAAAATAGTAGGCCACCATATATATCCTCCCTAAAAACAAACTGGAAAGAGCAAGGCATGCTCTGCAACATGTTTATTGTGCCTCATCTCAGGATCTTGTGGGGACCTCTTCTAGAGAAAGAGTAGAGAAAGGTAAAAGTAGAGAAAGGTAAAAGTAGAGAAAGGTAAAAGCAGTTTGTGGTTTACATAGTTGTCTGATAAGCTGAAGGTGCTGTCTAGTCCTTCTTTCACAACCAGAAGGCCCTGTTTATCTCTAATTGGGGTTAATTAAAGCCTGAGGGCAATACTGAGCCCCTGCCAATGACTGTAAGGTACAGACATAATCCAGGCTGCAGCCCCTCACTGTGGGGAAGGGGAGGTAACCATGGGCTTGTCACAGGCTCTGATAATGCACATGTGCTAATGCTTCTGAAAATACAGGCATGAACTTATTTTTGGTCAGATAGTTCTGTTCATTCGTTAATTTCTGGCTGTTATCAAAGAGTTGTATGAAGTGTCTGGTTTAATGTGCATGCTTGCAAATCTGTGTTAAGAGGCAGAAAGCTCCTGGCTCTCTCTGTGGTAATGAAGGGGCTGCACAGGCAGCCACAGCAGCCATTATGCACACAGCAGGAGCATCCTGCTGCCAGGGATGTGTCAACCTTCACTGAGGGGCAGGAGAAGGGAAGAACAGGCAAGTACAGATGTGCTTGCCAGGACAATGAGGTTTCCTTCTACTGCTTTTTGCAGTCTTGTTTTCCTTAGAAAAAGTCAGCCATAAGAATAAAACTGTATTTTCATTGTTATTCTTTTGTTTTTCTGGACATGAATATATTGTTTAGCTATTGGAGATGTGCCTTTGGAAATACTTCAGTAAGTGTTCCACATGTCTCCCAATTAAAAATATTTTAGATGCTAAAGATTTGCTCCCAGGGAATTTCTCTGATTCACACTGCACCTATTTATATTGAAGGGATATTCTACAATAGCTTGAATTGCTGAGGAAAAACTGTGTGTATTTGTCCAGTGTGTTACATTTATGTGGACTTCTGTATTGGGTGCAAAGATGATGTCAGAAACATGTACTGCAATCATGTCTTATCTAATAATTAACTGTAACACAACCATGATCATCCAAACATCATAGGGGAGAGTGAATAAATTCAGACAATCAAGGGATTTTACAATATAATTATTAGGCACTGGGGAGATGTGACCCTGTTTAGGGTAACAGGGAGCTGCGGTTAATTGATGCTAGGATAATCAGATTTTTGCTGGTTTATTGTCCTGAGACCCTAGGCTTTGCAAGAATGTGTGCACGCACTTAGGAAAAGAAAGAAACCCCAAGCATAAGAAATTATAAGCCTAAAAGTGAATCTTGAAGTTATGCTCATATTATCTTGCCTTGCTGTACTGAATTACTGCTATGATTATAAGTGTTGAGAAATCATTTATATTGTCTGTAAATCATCCCCATTTCACATCACAGTGAAAATTCAATACATCTTGATTCCGAGTAGTTTGTAAAGGTATCTATTTTCCCAAGACATGAAAAATGACTATCTTTTTCCAAGTCAAACTCAAAAATTGAAGGTGTTCTTTTCTTGCAGCCAAGAAATTTTTGTTGTTTTATTTCCTGAAAGAAAACCTTTGATATGTGTACAGTCTGAATGTTACAACAGAAAATACAGTGGATGCAGTCCCCCTTGAGCTTCTTTGTCTTCTCCAAATTTAGAATGTGAGATAAGAAAATGGCATCAAGTTGCACCAGGGAAAGTTTTGATTGGGTATTAAGAAAAAGTTCTTCATTGAAAGGGTTGTCAAGCACTGGAACAGGCTGCCCAGGAGGTATTTAGAAAAAGGAGATGTGGCACTTGGGGAAATGGTTTACTGGTGGACTTGGCAGTGCTGAGTTAATGTTTGGACTTGATCATCTTAAAGGTCTTTCCAACCTAAAAGGTTCTATGATTCTGTGAGGATGTAAAACAGAATTTCATTTCATTAAAGTTCATTATGAAAGTGCACTGCACTTCTGTGATACTGAACCTCTGGAATCTCTAATAGCTCAACCTGCCAAGACTTGAAGATTAAGTGTAGCATTGCTAGTGTCTCTTACTAAAAGTTTGTCTCTCACTCTTTTTTTTCCCCCCGTTCTCTTTTTCCTGCTCTTTCTTGAAACAGTAATTTCTGAAAACTCTTCAGCAATCCTATCTCCGTGTAAATTAATACTGTAAATTGTGCTACTAGTGAGGGTGGAGGGGAGTAGTAAGAGTGGGTGGGGGGAGAGAATTAAAATCATTCCAATAAATGGTTTAATTTATGCCTCAGCAGTTAAGCATGCTCCTGGTTAACAGAAATACCCTTCAGCTACACAGGATTTGGGAGGGTTGGAGGGCACTCATTTGCACATAAATAGCCATTAACTGATAAATTCCCAGAGGTCTCCTGTTGCATGCTAGTGGTTCTGACCTACTTAGCTAGCTTAAATTTGTTTTACAGAATTATTATAATTCCATCCTTGGTACTTAAACTTTGTGATTAATGCATGCCTCACAATACAATTAAAGTATAATTACACAGTTTTACAGTTTGCTATCATGGTGTTATTATTATTACAAAGAGCTGGATTTTGCAAATATTAGAAGAATTAGAGTTCTGATACCCATCACTTTGCTGTTATTAAGTGATTATGTTAAATGGGACCCCTTTATGTCTGAAGAATGAAGTGGAGAGAGGGGAATCATTAACTAGCACATCAGATGGTTTCTAAGTGATTGAGGAAGAGATGTGTGGTGAGTTTTTTACACATCTGTAGATGATAGGTGCAAATACCTTTTGTTCATCTTTGCCAGCTGCCTATGACATGCTCCAGCACATCTGTGCTGTAGTGCTTGAAAAAGTTTCATACTAAACATCTCTGTAATCTGTTAAAAATCATTTGTAGGTGTTAAACTTTGATTTTATTCTACTTCATTGAATCTTTTTATTACAAGAACTTTTTTTCATACTCTTATAAAAACATTAGTAGCCAGATACAGATGTTCAATAGATCTGTTTGGAGTAGGGTAGGGCGTGCCTGCAAAGATGATACAGATCTTTCCCTTGTGCTCTGTAAACCCGGAGCAGTTCTCTGTGGGGGATCTTCCTGACTTTTCAGTTTGTGCATGAATGTGCTGCATTTTTATACTGGCTGTAAATAGCAATAAGTCACAAACACTGCTATTTTTACCTTAACTGTAAGGGTTACCTGGCCGTCCTTATTTTTCAGACCAAACTTTTTTTCTCTGGCTACTACTCATTACTCAAGGAGTGATGCACGAATCAGTAATGTTACTGGTATATGACCTAAAAAAATTGCTGCTGTGGTGCATAATTAATATTACATCAATTTCCTTTTTTTTTTTTTCAGTGCAGCTGTTTCAGAAAACTTAAGTCTTTACATTAACGATTAATATAATTAGCAATTAAAAGGATTCAAAAATATTTAAAATAATATTTTCCTTATTCCATTGTAAGTAAAAAAATCTAATTTTACTTTGTCTATGAATATGTGCTATATTTCAGAGTTCACTGGTGGTGGGAAATGGATCAGCTGATGCATTTTCTGAATGGCACATTCTGTTCTTCTAAAGCTCTAAGGTTATACTATAATATTTTTTATCTATAATTGCAACTGGAGTGAAAACTCCAAATGTGATACAGAAATCAAATGTAGCACCTTCTAGTCTTATTTGATCCAGTGCCTTGGTTTTCATTTTTGCTTAGTTTAAAAAAACTTGTTGCTTATGTGGTTTTCCAGTTTTCCTAAGTTGTGCTATTCATTTCTTCAACAATGAAAATATTTCTTCTTTTTAATTCTAGAGAACACGAAGAGTAAAAGACAAATAGAAATCTCTTTCTTGGAATTACTGCTTTCGCATCTGTATTTTTTTTGTCTGTATTTATGCTGCTATAATGATATAATCTTTACTTTTGCTGTTATCATTTGAGCTCAGAAAACATTGGTCATTATTACTGATGCATGGAAGCATTCAAACAGGTAGCCAGTAATTATACTTGGAAGAGTGTACTATATTTCAAGACTCCCTACTTGAATATTCGTGAATTGGTTTTTATTTGTAGTCTTTAAAAAAAATACTGCATTGGAGCGATTTAAATCATTTTCATGTGGCACTGCAAAAATGCAAAGGCACATTACCAGAAAGAAATGGTCAGCAATAAGAGCTGTTTTGCAAAGTTGGCTTGCAACAGCTACAGCACTATGTGGAGAAAACAGTTATCCTGTAATAATAAGACTAATGAATTCAGAAATCCATTGATTGAACTGGCTCTGGGTAGATTATGTGCAGGCTTGCTTCAAGGAGAGGAATTTATGAAATGTTTGCTGCATCCAGCAAGCACTGCTGCTATAATACAGCTGCCTCCTCAGTGGTTTGCTTTGATCCTGTGGAATGAAAGGACAGGAGGATCAGCTCAGGTCTAAATGAGATTACAGCTGGTTCGGCAGCTTATCTGGTCTAATGCCAACTAGTGTGGCTTTGCACGTCCTAAGGGGTTTACAACAGAAACTGTTTATTGAGTATCATCGGTTTACTCAACACAAGCAGGCTAATCCTTCCCAGCCTCAGCATGTTGTAGGATTGTGTATGAGCCAAACCAAAAGCTGGTGCAGCCAGGGCCTCCAGAGCCCTTTGTCTCGCTTCATATTGATTTTTTTACCTGTGTTAAAGACAGTAAAAAATAAAACCAATAACCAGCCCTATTGTGAGCAAAAGGTTAATCTGACCTAAAAATCTTACAAAAGCATCTTTTAACCCTAGAAGGGATGGTAGCCTTTCTCTGACTTTTCACTCAGGGGATTTTCTTGTTTAGGGCTTTGAAGAGCAAAATAAGAAAAACAGCTGCAGCATTTAACTCTGTGTCTTGAGTTGTCTCTGAATTCTTTCAGCAGCTGCATAGAAAACTTTTGAAGTTATTTGTGACATTATTAACAATGTGTTGTCTACCTGTGTTAAGTGATGCTGCATGGCAAGGACATGACATGCTGAACATAGGCAAGAGTAGTAGGAGCTGGTAGGTGTTCCAGGGCTCATGCTGTTTTTCACTCTAGTGGCTTTTATGTAAAAAAAATCAGAAAACACCTTCATCAGCTACTTTCTCAGTGAAAAAACAAATATTGCAAACTAGGCAAATGCATCTTAAGAAATTAGGTAACAAACAGGCACATAAAATCAGAATGTTTTAAAAATTTACGTGCTGCAAGTTTTTAAACAGCATCACTGTCTGTTTTGATATTAAATACAATATTGCAAAACCAGCACAATTTCATACAATCCTATTTTATTGTGCATATTTTCTATCTGAGCTGAGTCTTTTGGAAGGCATTATAGCATGTGTCATTATAATCAAATGTTTTTTATAGTATAGAAAAATATTAGATTAAGCTTCAGGAAGCCTTGCACAGTAGTAGCAATACACTTACACTGAAAAGAAACATGGTAAGTTATCAAATCTACATTGTTGGAATCATTGCTAAATACTTTTTTTATATATTGTGCATATTATTGGGAGTAATTAAATTGCTTTTGCCACGATGCCGAAAACAGAATTTGTTGGCACACCTATCTGTCATCAATTGCATGTGACAAACTGGAAACTTAAACTGGAAAGCTGTTGATTGCTATGTAAAAGAAAAGATGACAATAACTTGAGGAATTATGAATGGCTCTTTTCTCTTTACTTCACCTAATTGGAATGAATGCCTATTTAAGCTATATGTAAGCAAAGATGTTACCATGGACACCATAGAAGCATTAGGAGTGCTTTGTGGCAAAATTGCTAATGATGTGAAATATAAATTTGAACTTTAATAATACTTAAGCCTAATGGATAAGATGTGGACAAGTTTCAAATGTAGTAATTGTTCATTTACTTGTATTCTATCAAATCTGGTCTTAAAGCAATAGGTTGCTCTCATGTAGTGTTGCACTTTAGCATGTTTGGAGATAAAAAGTATTGTCGGTGATTGCTTAAAGTCTGTTCAATCATCTGAACAGTGCAAATCACAGCATTTTGTCAGACTGTGAGAAGTTTTGCCTGGATAATGCTTCCCACACACACAGGTTGCAAGATAAATTACGTGCACAGTTTTACAGCGGAGCTGGTGCTGGAAGTTAAATGGATGCCCAGTGGTAGAACTTGTAAAACATTTTCCTGTTAACACTACCAGGCAGAATTGATATTGTTGATGATACTTTGATCTAATAAATGATCAGTTTTAACAGTGATTTTTACTGTGTTTCAGAGAGGATGATGAGGTAAGTTTAGCAAGCCTGCCATTCTTCCTGGATGACTGATTACCTCTGTATTATGCAGTGTTGGGAACAATGTTACTATGGGATGTTTTGTACCCAAAGTAATCACCTCCGCTAAAAAGATGTATTACACAAACAGCATCCTTTCCTGCAATAGATACTCCATAAGGAACAAAATTGATTTTGCAGGAAGGAAATGAAATACTTTGTTTTGGAATTTGGAAACAAGTTAGTTCATTATCTTGAGTACAAGTTTCCCTGCCTTCCAAAATCTGTTTTCTCTCTTGAGAAGATTTTCCTAAACCACTTAAGGTGTATGACTCCAAGCAGCTTGCTAGAGGGTATCCATATGCATATGGGTTTTGGTTTTTTGCAAAGACAGCTAGAGAAGCTGGAGCAAGAGAGATTCATTTTAGAAAAGAAAAACTTTATTTGAACTGCAGTTCCTCTCTCTATTACAGTCTTGTTTTAAATTAAGAGTATTTTTGAAGTATTTTTCAGGCTTCCTGCCTTAAAAATAAGTTGTGTGATAATACTGACAGTGTTACAGGTGTAATGGTAAGATAGGTCTGTTACTGGAAATTATTTCAAAAGGTCTGAAGAGAGAGCTGTGGGTAGTAGTACTTTTAGATAGTTTGTTTTCAGTACTTGGGTTTTAATATTTGATACTTTGATACTCTCCTCAGGACTTTGTGCAGTTATCCTCAGAGTCCATTTCACATCTCCTGATCCCATCAGAAAGTTTTAAGGGAGGTGGCACCAACTCAGCATATGAATATCTGCAGCCAGAATAACAATTTTACCAGTTTGTCTTTGCTTCTTTGTACTTGAGCCTGGGTGAGGACATGCTCAGTGAGAGAAACTGCATTTCTAAAGCTGTGCTAGATAATGGAAGACACTGGAGAAGTTGTCCTGAGTGAATGTTTCACACAATTTGTTGAACTTTGGATTTTATTTTTTAAATTTTTTATAGCAAGGCTAAATAGAATTTTAATGATCTTTGCATAGCCAGATTTTACCATCACATTTCTAAGATTGTAAACTTTCAAAATTATCTGTATTCTTTTGATATATTTGAATGAAACACTGTTAGCTGAAAGAGAGATCCACTTTAGTACAGTCTGGGTGTCTCTTCCCCAGTGTGGGGAGTCCATCCAGCACTGAGAGTCTGATTAACTACTGGGGTCTGAATTGTAAGAAATTATTTGTTTAGGGTCAACCTTTAAGCTTTAATTTTTATTTCAGCCTTCTGTACTGTGTAAGAAATTACTTTTAAAAGTGTAAACAATAGTTTAGAGAAGAGATGAACGTGGCCCATCATTATATTCTCTGTCAGCTGCTGCTGATCTCAGAGTCCCATGGAAGAGCTAAAGGCAGGATTTTGGAAATTCCCTAAAACTAGATGTCAGTGCTGGCCTTTCAGCACCATTATTTGGCATTCCAGTCATACTATATAGTTATTGTTTCTCATGATTTTTTTTTTTCCTGAGAAAAAAAGACAGTAAGGAATTGGTAAAAAAGACTTTGCTTGTAAAAATTCAGAAAATATGTTGTATCTGTGTCTGGGCTGTTGTGTAACTATAGACAGCTACATTTCATTGCCCTCCTGGTGTTCTGCAGGAATACAGTTCAAATAAATTATGTTGTATAAGTAAGCAGCATATTGGGTTCCCAGTAAAAGAAAAGCATTGGCATACCAATTTAAGTTGAGCAGAGGATGAACAAGATCATTAGGGGGCAGGAGCAAATGCTCTTACAGGGAGAGACAGAGAAAGATGAGTTTTTCATCCTTAGGAAAGGAGAGTAGTAGGTAAGATGGATTCAGATTTGTCACAAAGGTTGTAGGAATCAATGGACTGAGATTGTGAGGAAATAAGTTTTTATTAGAAATAAGGATAACATTTTCACAGGCATTGGAACAAATTTCTAAGACAGGTTGTAGAATTTCTCTCCTTAGTTTATTGAAGATTGGCATTTCTTTGAGCCAAGGGTTGTACCTCCGGGGGTCCCTTCCAAAAAGGGTTTTTTCTATGACTTTAGCTTTTAATAAAAAATACACAAAAGAAAACCAACAAGTGACAAAATACAAATGGAAGTCCTGTTTAACACAATGTTTAAAGTATTATTAACTTTACAAGTACTGCTTAAATGGAAGTTTTATGAAAAATATCTATTAGCAATCTGCAGTTTGTCTGTTTATTAAGTAACATGGCTTATAAAAAACACTTGCTTCTCACTTCAGCATTTCAGTTTCTCAGATAATCTGGTGTTCTGATTCTCACTATAAATTATATTCATGTATGAGTCATTTTATAGTGATGTGGAAGGTTTCCATATGCCTTCATTGGGGATTTCAGCAAGAAATGCGCCCTTGCCAAAAAAGAATCCTGGTGGCATCCTGTGCTGCAGCAGGCAGAGCATTCCCAGCTGCTGCAGGGTGGGAACCCTTCCCCTCTGCTCACGGTGAGACCACACCTGGGAGTGCTGTGTGAAGTTCTGGGCTGCTCAATACAAGAGAGACATGGGCATATTGGATAGGGTCCAGTGAAGGGCTGCAGAGAGGATTTTGGGACTGGAGCATCTCTTTTGTGAGAAAAGGCTGAGAGAGCCTGGACTGCTGAAGGGGGATTTTATCAATGAATAGAACTGAGGGGAGGGTGTGAAGAGGATGGAACCAGACTATTACTGGTGCCCAGTGACAAGACCAGAGGCACAGGTGAGTCCCTCTGAACACAGCAAACACTTTTATTTCCATTGTGAGGGTGACTGAGCGCTGGTACAGGTTGTCTAGGGACATTGTGGAGTCTCCATACTAGGAACTATTCAAAAGCCATCTGGACGTGGTTGTGGGCAGTCAGCTTCTGCAAGCAAGGAGTTCACTCAGAAGGTGTTGATGGGGTTGAGTGGATCTTTCTTTTGATTATTTTGAAGTAGATCTTCCTTTAATTATTTTGAAATAACTATTTTATTACTTTTAAACAGGGAACAAATGGTGCTAAACTTATTAGCAGTGACCCTTGAGTCTTTCATTGTAACTGTTCTGCTCTGATGGCAAGAAGGAAGAATCATGGTACCAGCAATGATGTGTTATTTTCATAGAGACACCTAACAGCTAACACTTTCTGTTCCCTATGTGACAGATATTAGAATTTATGTTCCTAATGAAGTCTGAACTTGAATAAATATAACCTGAAGTGATGTGGGTTCCCAGTTCTTTCAAATATAAAATAGCTTGGAAACAAAATCTCCTGTTAAAAAAAATAGGAAGAACTTTTGTCCCTGATAACTTAAAGTTACAGAAGTGTAGTGACAGTTTCTCAGTTCTCTAAGAAATATTTTAGATAAAAGATTACTAGTATTTTTTTAAACAAGGAATTTAACAAAATCTTCAAAACCAAAGGCTGAAGTGTCTTATGGTCAGAGCAGATGAGAGAACTTCCAATGATTTCTGTAAGCCTTCTCCTTCCCATCAGTGGTGAAGGAGTATTTCTTTTGAACTCTAATTTTGTGAGGTGACAGGGAATTTATTGGGGAATTTTCTCTTAAAAAAACTAATTGTAGTGTTGCAAAAGATTTCTATTCAAAATAAGGCTTTTAAAAATTGAATTGCAGCTATTTTAAGTCCTGTGATATGGCAATGACTTATAGATACTACATTTTGTTTAGGTGGGGATTTTTGCATATATGTGAACTAAAAAAGGGGAATACAACAGCCTAGAATAGTATCAATTTCAATGCAGCTTGTTACATTTTTTCTTTATTGTTCTTTGCTTTTTCAGTTGATTAAAAAATTCCGTGTCTGACCTATACTGAAAGTCTGCTTAGGGAAACTAAATGTCTTTTTATCTCTACTTTTTCTGTTGTTTCTTCAAAAGAACTGAGCAGGCACCTGTTCAAAGCAACAAGATGACTTCCAGTGCCTTGAATAGTGCTGAATCTAGGAGACACCACTTGGTGAGATCTGTGAATGGCTAAGCCCTTCTGTTAAAATGAGTACCTGGACACTCTCTCCTAGGACTTCAGATTTTGGGACAGCAGAGGGTCACTTTGTGTGCATTATGCCTTCCAGTTTGTATTTTGCATTGCAGACACAAAGGAAACTGCAATCTTAGCATATGCCTGCATAGTACAGGGGAGCAGCTAGCATGGCTGAACACCAGTGAAGGTAATGAAGGAAAATTGCAGTTGGGCTCAAATCTGGTGTCTGTTTTTCCCAACAGTATTCCACAAACTGAAATGTGAACTAGTTGCACTGAATTAACACAGGTTGCATTGTCTTTGCTGCTCTTACAACCTTATCTTTTCTAAATGTGATTAGGAAAAGAAAACAGCTCTCTAACACAAATTTGCTAGGGTGGCTGTGGCAGATGTAATTTTCCCCCACAGCAGACCTAAACAAAGTAAGCTCAGGCTCTGTTGCTTGCATTTAAATTACGGTCATAACCACTTGTCTTTTCAGTGATGCAGTTAAACCCACTGAGAAGGGTTAAGGAGAAAGTGCTAAGTAATATTCTGCAGCTTTGAATGTTTGGCTTTTCTGTACCTTTGTTTTAGGGTTGTGTGTCTGTTCTTGTTAATATCTTTACTTTGTCTTTGAGAATGGTAAGGATGTTGGGGATTTCTTGTTCTCCCCATGTATTTTGAAAGTATTACTGAGCACACACAACATGCTGTCACAGTGAACGCAGGGTTCTCTATTCCTGTGCTTAGCTATAGAGAGGATTATATTAAACTCTGTAACCTTGCTGGAGCACCTCTGTACATTGCTGCTATATTGATAATCTTCACATGATTCACTTGCAGTTGAAAATACTTTATTCACACCATTAACACTTTCAATCCCAGTGAAGATTAGAATCTTTTATATCAGAAGATGAGTCCCTCAAAGGGCAGATAATTTTTCTATTTTTAAAAATTTATTTAGTCTTGCAACTATTGCCTCAGACATTTCTTCATTTAGGCATATAGGGGGAATAATCATCAAGCCTAGCCATTCAAAAATGGTAAAACAATTTATTGATGAATGAATTAGTGATTAACTATGAGGTTATTGTGCTGTTTAATCGTTTACAGAATAGTGATCACTTTTGGAAAATATGTATTCTAAAAGAAATACACGAGAACATTTTGGAGTAACTAAAAAAAACATTTTCTAGTGTTCCCCATCCACAAATTATCTATGAATCAGTGGATTGAAGGAGCAACATAAGATTTGTTGACATTTTCTGTCATTAATACATTAATGAATAGCTTTCCTCTAAAATCTGATGCTAAATGCATAGAAAAATCATTGGAACTTATTGCCCCTCATCTTAAATATTGCACATTATAAAATCAGAATGTTGGTGACACTTGTACTTCGTGTCTTTAAAGTAAAGAGAATCCAGTCAGTAGAAAAGAATTCCAAATTTGATTTCCTTTAGTTTGTCCCTGATTGTATTATGGTAGTTCTTTTCCAAAACCTTGCTGTTTCTTGTAGTTTAGTAGGAGTTGCTTCAGGTAGACTGCTGACCCATTTCTCCATTTTTATAAGACTTTCATCAAGCAATCAGTGGAAAGTTATTTTAAGTGTTTATATGCAGTATTCATTTGGATCTCATGATTATGTCATCTCTTTGGCCTGCATCATTGCAAGTCTCACCGAGGATCCAAGTCTCCTGTTGTAAGTGCATGAGGTAAAGGTCACTGCAGGAAGAATGGGATAAAAGAAGTGGTATAATACAGTAGGGAGAACTGTCTCTGCTTGACACTTCATTTGTGTGTTTTATTTTTTTTTTCTTTCTTAGTTAAATTCTACTGAATTTGCTGTGTGCCCATTTTCCTCTTTGAAAAATAGCCACATTTCTTCCTGCAATTTCATGAGTTTAAAAATACCATCTTCTTTTATTCTCTTGTCTCTGCCAAGTCTGTAGGTGATATCTTGGGAACTTTCACTGCTCTTCAGAGAGGGACAGGAATATTCGGGCTAGTACCACTTTGGCCTTTGTGCCACTTCTGCCATCCAGTAGGAAAAAAGTAAAGGAGTCTGTATGAATGACACCTAGATCTTGAGTCTTTGTCACACCAATGTGCAGTTTCCTTCTAAAAGTCCAGAAGGTGAATTCCCAAAGAATATTTGAAGTTTCAAGGGATTACTGTGTTCAGAAATGTTTCAGTTTGACAAACTAACATCTCTTAGTCTGAATACTTGGTTTGAAAATTTTGAAGAGGATTAGGTCATGGTTGCTTTTGCCAGTTTTAGTGATTCCTTGATTGGGAAGATCATTTAATCAGTGAGAGCTTTGCTGGTTATATATCATAGCACATTATTGTTTTCCTATTGCTGTGGAAAAAATGGCTGTCTTAGAAGCCTGAGACTTCCAGTTCAGTTTTTTTCTGTGGTACATACTGTTTGCTCTGTTACATCCAAATATAAATAATTCAGTGAAGAACATAAATCTAGCAAATTCATGTGTATTAGTTTCAGACAGAGCCCCATTTCTTGAATTGTATTTCTGTAAAGAAGTAGCAGTTGTGTATTAAAAAATTTAGGAACTTGGACTTAAAATTTAAATAGTGTATGTTTGCAATTTTTTATGTATTATGGGATCAGTTGCAATTGTTATGTTTTGTGGGGGAGTTTCTGTTTGCTTTGTTTTTGTAACCTTAGAGTTGGAAAACTGTATATACTGGTTTTGATTTAATTTTATGTCAAAATGTAATCAATTGCTTTTAATTGTGTAATCCATAGACTGATTTGCAGAAGATGCATGAAACAAAAAAAATCAAAAGCAGTAAAAATAAACTGCTTATGAGAATATTAAAAAAATCATAAGCACTAGATTCCTTATCTTTTGGTAGAGCAATTCATTAATTACTACATCTTGCATCATCTGTTTTAACATCCTCTCAGGTAATATGAGAAAATATTACTTCACTATAACATGTAAAGGGATCTGAAACATTTTCTCCTCTCTTCCCTATGTTTTAGTGAATATTTCAAGTAATGTCTGAGAAATTAAATTTGGCCCTAGTCTTCCAATCAGCAGAAGGAAAAAAGTAGTGGTTTAAAGTGGTTTAAACTTCTTAAAATGTGTATATCTTCAAAGGGCTTTATGTAGTTTCCTGAATAGGTTTAGTTAGAAGTAAGGATCATTTTGTTGAAGGCATTTTCTGTTGGTATTATTTAACTTGGGAAGGTGACCCTGAGCTAAATTGCAATGTGTAATTTGAATGCCCATGGGCTGCCCTTCATTGGCTTGATTGGGAGAGATTATCTGGATTTCTAATATACTTTAATTACTCTGCTTATATAAATTGTCACATTAGAATCTTCTTAACTGTTGAGTCTGTTCTGTCAATGATTCACTAACAATAGGAATATACTAGGCTCTTCCACTGAGATTTGAAGATTTATACCCCCAATGAAAGAACTGGAATGGCTCTATTTAAACCTGCTGTATCTTTAGTAAGAAAGAGTATGTGATCTGCTTCTACACAGGCAATGATCGATGTATGATAAATTGAAAGGATCTGTAGCCTTTTTTATTTTGTTAAAAGACATTTTTTCAATTAAGGCAACACAATGCAAAATATGTTTTCAGATGTTTGGGGGTGATGTATTCCTAATGTGTGTGGCAAAAAACCAAACAAACACTGTGAGTGGGAGTTATGGGTGGAGAAAGGTAGAGTGTCCTTTAGCTAAGTTTTTCCAGGGAAGCAGTGGTAATTGAAATCATAGACTGGGTCAGGTTGGAAGGGACCATGGTGGGGTCATCTGGTCCAACCTCCCTGCTCAAGCCTCATCATTGTAGAGCTTATGGCACAGGATTGTGTGCAGGCAGTTCTTCAGTATCCCCAGTGAGGGAGACTCCACAACCTCTCTGGGCAACCTGATCCAGTGCTCAGTCACCTATACAATAAGAAAGTTCTTCCTGTTCAGGTGGAATTTTCTGTGCATCAGTTTCTTTCTACAGTGTGGTGATGTTGGCGTCTTTTGACCTTTTATTCTTGGGTATCTCTCTGCCTGACAGCTCTGTTCAGGTGAGCTTAAAGGTTGCCAGCACTTGGAAGAACCCTGCTCTCAAATGGTGTAGGAGTCTTCCAAGATACAATGGTTAATTGACCTACAGTAATAGGTCCAGCTCACCAGCAGCACATTTGACACATGTAGTATATATGTCTTGTACAACAAACTGCTCTTGCCTCCTCTCTGGGATTTTGTTTCCTGTTAACCTACAGGAAATGTAAAGAATTGAATCCAGCGTGTGTGTGGTGGGCCCAGAGACATCTGATTTAGTGTCATGAAAACAGAAATCTGTATGTTTGGAACCACTTTTAGAGCCCAGTGGCTGAAGATGTGTGCTTAAGTGTCTTGGGGTTTTGTTTAGTTTTGTTGTTTGTTTGTCATTTAAATCACAGGCAGCAGCTGCAGTGATAATATCTGTTCTCTAGTGATTAGTATGTAATATTGGGAGAGAAGAGTGTCCATTCCTTGTTCTAGGATTTCACATTTTTATCCACTAACTGACTTAATGTAGAACTCAATCAAAAGCAGAGCCCAAAATAGTATCAAAACTGGACCCAGCTGCCCTCCACCCTGATGCTGTGATTCATTGGTTGCTACATAAAAAAAAGTGTATTCTGTGTTTGAAAATACAAGTAGCTACTGCTGCACCTTATGCAAGCTGCCTGTTTTTTTGGTTTGGATTAGTTGTGATCAAATTTTCTAGGCCTCAGTAGACAGAGATTGAATCAGATGCTTAGCTCAAGCTTTTGTGTAGATTAGTTGCAGGTATCTAGGGAACTTTCTGGTCAAAAGAGGGTGATCTAACTAAGTGAGCAGTTTGGGAATTATTATTCAGGAGTCTGATATCTGTTTGTGCCCTGCTTTTAACCATTACATCCTTGTATCCCTTTGGATCTCATCCAACATCTAAGACATCACGTTGCGTATGCTTCCTGTTCCTGATGAAGGTGTGCTGTAATGCTGATGGTGTTGTGCAAATCCACTATAAAGAACTCGAGCACCATGAGTGAATTTAAGCATTTGATAAAATTGCTATATAGAGAGAGTTCTGAGAAACATCCCTCTTCCCTAGTTAGCCCTCCCTACTCCATTGCATAAGTTAGTAATCATCATACACATTCATAACCAGGCATGTTATTTGGACTTCCTTTTTTAACAACTTCCTTTTAAACAAATGGTTTATAGAAGCAAATTAAAATGAAGGGTGAACACTAAAACATAATTTAATAAATACTGAACTGATAGGGGTAAGTTGATCTTTGATAATATTGTGTCATGATTTTTCCACTTCTGCTTATACACTGCTGTACAGCGGTACAGCTCTGTGGTGGTGGTGCTATTGTTATGGCTTGCACAGTGCTGACACATTATATAAACTGTGGGATCTTTTACCAAATGTTTCTTTTAATGGATGGGAAAATGTGGGTTTGGTCTTAAGTTTCCTGTCTTGCTTAGCTTTTTGAAATGTAGTTTTTAATTCCACAAAGGTGGGTGAAAATTTTGTGCACTTTGAGAGCTCCTACTGCAGTCATACCAGTCTCAATATACTGGGTGCTATATAAAAGGATATAAAAAGTAAACTGTATCCCAGAGAGCTTAGAAACATATTTAAAAGAAGGCTTGGATGTTTGAATAAGACTTGGGTAGAATTTAGTCACCTTCCTTCATGCATGTCTCACTGATACAGACTGAATATGGAAGTGTCTGACAGCATGTATGTCACTGTTTTAAGCACCCAGCTTCCCTAGGTACCAAAACGTGTGCCCAGAGGCATTAAGGCTGTTTTCATAGACCTTAGCTGTTTAGCATCCAGCTTAGGCACTTTGAGGCCATAAAGTAGATGTTCTAGCACTTAAAATTCTTGTAAGCATGCTGTCAGTGCCCTTACTAAACATGCTGATAACCAGGAGTTCAGTGCGGAGCTCTGCCACTTGGCACACCTGCATTCATAGCTGAGGCCAAGAGAAAGGAGGTTCACCTCTTCACACATGAGGTCAGATGGCCACAATCATTCACCAGTGAAAAGAGAGCCAGAAGCCTTT
The DNA here is from genome assembly GCF_012460135.2 of Molothrus ater. Classification (NCBI taxonomy): domain Eukaryota; kingdom Metazoa; phylum Chordata; class Aves; order Passeriformes; family Icteridae; genus Molothrus; species Molothrus ater. The sequence goes on along the minus strand of NC_050480.2, from coordinate 103,299,536 downwards.
ATCATGAGATACCTGAAACCCACATCTGTGACTTGCCACCACTCTCTGAGCTGCACCACCATGCAGTTAGTGTGCCTTTTCTGTGAATCCAGATCCATTTCTTTTGCATGAATCTGCATTTGTAAGAGGTAGGATCCTACAGTTTGTTACTTGTATCTTGGCACAGTGTTAGGATACTGCATTGAAAGCAGACCTGAACCTAGATGCAGCCATTTTGGTTTTGCCTTTTTGAGTGCCAGTATTATACTTCAGATTGAAACTAGTTTTTATTTTTTAATGTTTAAAAAAATCCTGTATAAAAGTATTTCACTCACTCTAAAAGTGTGTTTTTCTTTACTTTGTATGATATTTTGTATATACTATACTTTGTATATATCTAGTAGTATATATCAAAGTATATATCTATACTTTGTATGATATTTTATGGTATCGGAAGTGGTTGTGATTCAGAAATGTTGCGTGTATTTGGTGTTAACTGCATTTTTGAAGCAGAGACAAAAAATAAATAAAGTAGAAGTGAGCAAGTAGAAGTGAGTTTGTTCACATGAGAGTTGGTATCCATAGGCATTGAAGAAATAGGTGCTATAGTTGCAATTTTCTATGACATGTAATTAAATGAAATAATAGTCAACTAATTGAATACATACTCATACTGGATTTTCAAAGGTGTATGGAAGGCACACAAGGAACTTTTTCAGCTTGATCTTGGATAGATTTAGTTACTGGAAATGTGTGTGACTTCTGAAACCTTGCTTGCAGTTCTGGTCACTGTAAATAGCAGTTCTCGTGGTATGACAGGAAGAAGTCAGTAGAGGTATTAAAGAAGTATTGGTGTTTTATGGCATTTGAAGAAAGTGAAATTGAATGAGTAGTTTTTAAGTAATTCTGCAGTGCTGTTTGCTAAATGTTGTTTGGTTGCTAAAAGCTGAGTGTACTGCTTTGTCACAGACATCTTTTATGAAAAATCCTTTCCTTAGGATTTTTTCTCCTGAGAAGCTGAGAGGCCTCAGGAACAAAATGTAAACAATGGTTATCTGCTGCTGTGGAATGCAACAGGTGGATCTGTGATTGGTCTCATAGAGTTGTTTCTAATTAATGGCCAATCAGAGTGAGCTGGCTGGGACTCTCTGTCTGAGCCACAAGCCTTTATTATCATTCCTTCTTTTCCTATTCTTAGCTAGCCTTCTGATGAAATCCTTTCTTCTATTTTTTTAGTATAGTTTTAATACAATATATATAATAAAATAATAAATCGAGCCTTCTGAAACATGGAGTGAGATCCTCATCTCTTCCCTCATCCTAAGACCCCTGTGAACACCATCACACTGCTTGTCAGAAATTGGATGTTTTGTTTCTTGAAACACCTTGGAATCCCAGTGTCTGTGTCTGGTGGGAGGGGCACGCCAGGCTTTGCTAAAGGTGAGGCAGTGCCCTGCTCCACCCCCAGGCCTTGCCCAAGCCCTGGTTGAGCTGTCAATCATGGCATCATCTGGGGATCTGAGCAGAGAATAGATACTGACCTGTGGGAGCAAGGGCAGTGGAGGCCACAAAGTTGACAAGAGGAACTGGAGCACCTCCTGTACAAAGGCTGAGAAAGTTGGAGCTGTTCAGCCTGGAGAAGAGATGGTTTTGTAGAGACCTCATGGAAACCTCCCAGTATCTGAAGGGGCCAACAGGGATGCCACAGAGGGACTTGTTGTGGTAGGGCAAGGAGTAATGGGTACAAACTAAAAGAGGGGAAATTTAAGTTACCTATTAGGAAGAAATTCTTTATTGTGAGGGTGGTGAGACACTAGAAAAGGGTGCTCCGAAAAGTTGTGGATGCCCCACAAATATTCAAGGTCAGGTTGGATGGGGCTTTGGGCAACCTGATCTAGTGGGAGATGTCCCTGTCCATGGAGGAGTGTGGGAAATAGATCATCTTTAATGTCCCAGCCAACTAAAAGAATTCTATGATTCCATGAACTGTGTTGATAATCTTATTGATATAAAAGAGATATTGTGCAAGTTCCATTGATTTGGAAAGGGCACAGAGCACTTACTACCTCTCTTTGAATCTGATTGTGATGGCACTTGCTTCCTTTCACATTGCCTGAGTTTTCTGGAAATAACTGATGACTGTAGTTGAAATTCTATGCATCAAAACTATTCACCATTTTAGAAATACTCATATATCTCTTCCCACTCTCCCTAGTTTTATCCAAGCGTGTTGATTCTTCAGGTGGTGGATTTTCATCGTTAATTTGTTTCAACATCAAAAGGTCATTCAGGTCCTTTAAAAAGACTTTCTTGAGCTTAATCTAGGCTGTACTGGGCAGCTGAGATTTGTAGATGCTGTGGCTGGCCTGCCTTGGACTGGGAGTGGAGGAGCTGGGAATACTGTCTGTGAAGAAACCAGTGTCTGTATTCATAGCCTGTGAGACCCTGAGGGTGGTAGCCCCTGGCAGTGCTGGTAGGAGAGAGGTCTTCTCTCATGTTGGGGAGTTCTAAACTCTTCTAGATAAAATTAAATGACATTGCATTAAATCTGGATGCTATTATGCATCCAGTGCAGATTACAGACTAGTAGTGACTTGAAAGTTTCCATTATACAGGCAGGCTGATGCATTTTGTGTTTTACTCTTCTGGCTTGACCTAAAGTTTGGCTCTATTTTAGTAATGCAGGCTTGCAAGGGCATATTTTATGATTACAGTATCTACATCCAGATAAATGACTACAATTCCTTACCCTAGGTGTAGAAAATAATCCTGTATGCTAGTATTATACCTACACATCCAGCACAATCCTCATTCAGGTAGCACAAGCATTCCCTTCTTTAATAAACCCAGGATTTATTTGATCTGATGGCAAAACAAACAAGCAAAAAAAACCCACACTTTTTTTTTAAGAAATAGAAAATTCATTATTTAAAAAAAGTAAAAACCACACCAAGTTATTACCGATGTAATAAGGCAACTGGTGGTTCCAGAGTTCTTAGCAGAATAGAAAATTAAATGTATAAAGTTTGAGAAATTGAGTAATGTTTGATGGTATGTGTGTCTAGTGTTAGAAAAAAGTAGAAACCTGTATAAAAAGTAAAATTTCATTTATTCATATTTTATTAGAGCTAAAAAATGTGCTAGTTTGTAGAAATAGCTGGCTACTTCAGCTGCAGCATATATTGATGCCCCATCTATTCCAAGCATTTACCTTATTGCCAGCATTTGTGTAGGTTACTATGAATAAACATAAATACTGATTTGTACGTGTTGCCCTTCCACTGACACAGAGATATATTACCTTACTTTGGAAGTCTGTACACCCTTCTACTTTGCATAGATGGCTAAAGGAGATGCAAGGCACCCGTCTTTGGAGAGGCAATTTAGAGGAGAGAAAAAGGTCTTTGTGCAGTTTTACAGTGTAGCCTGGGTGTAAGTAGGGCAGAATTTGGTCTCAGAAGTTTTATTCTCTGCATTATGAGGCATCATGTTTCCTTTCCTAACAAGATAGAACAGAAAAGCCCTTTGTTTTTACTGTTAAACTTTTTCTTTTTGCAACAGACAAAAATAATTTTTTAAAATTTTGTCTTTTGCCTTGCTTTTACCTTCTCATCATTTGACCTCTACACCTCACTGTTTCTATACCCTTTTCTTTGCCATTTTTTTTCATAAGGGGATGCTCCCAAAGAAGTGTTGCTTGACTTTTTATGCTAATCTTGCTTCTATTTCAGTTCATGTTGACTTGGAGAATATGCCTTGTAAATAGGAATACCAACTGGCATACTGAATATAATCCTCAGTTTCTAAGCATTGATTGTTTTCACAGCATCCTTAAAGGGTAAGCTGTCTCACTATCCAAATATCATGGCTGGGAAACTGAGGCTAACAAAGGCTGTATGATTTATGTGAAGCCACAGAGGGAATAAATGTTGGGTTTAGAATTCCTGGCTTCTGCTCCTGTGTTTGGACTCATGCCATCTCTCAAAGAAATCCTTGATTCCCCCTAATGCTGCATACCTTTCCTTGTCTGTTAAATGTAGCCATTCGAAAAGTAGCTGGTACTCAATTCTCTCTGTCTGTCCTATTGAAACTAATGAATGCCTGCAGGCAGGCATAAGGTATCGTTACCTTTGACAGCCAGTATGTTTTATGTTTTAAATTATGTGTTGGGCAGAATTTTTGGATACTAATTTGATATAATGAGATGCGCTTCTAATATCAACTGTAGTACGGGAAGGCCTTGCAGCCAACCTACTCTTTATTTAAAATTATTCCATTTCAGATGTCCTAATGAGTGCTGTGAGTTGTGTAATTCTTTCATAATTTTCCTCCGTTCCCAGAAGGGAACTAGGAGCTGGAGTTTTTTCTATTTTTGTTTTGGTCTATTTCAAATTAGGGTAAGCATAAAATAAAGATCTAGGGGAAGATTTTTGTGAAACACTTGCTATTGTGAGAATGGCAGTTAAGAAAAAAACATTTTAGTCTAGAAATGTTAGTGTTAAGGCAATTCTCGATGCCTCTGCGGTTTGCCATTATCTTATAAATATCTTGACTCTGACTTTACAGTGCTGTTTATAGAATTTAATAAAGCAAATGTAATAATGCTGCTTGTGCTTTAATGCACAATCTCAATTGGGTTGACCAGAAGATAAATAGGAACAGGAATGATAGTGCGTTCCTACAGATTGTTTTTAATAAGCATGTTATTTAGTTGATCAGCCTGCTACTATAATGCCTCCTATCCTGCTCTACCAGACAAATTTATTAATGCCCCCCCCCCATTTCTCAGAGAACATTGATTCCCTGAAGACATATCTCTATTAAACCTCTAGAAAGTCACAACTTCCAAATTAGATTAAGTAGCAGGAATGGTACTAGAAGAATCAAAGAAAATTGAGTGTGTTATTGAATTCATGCCACATTGTCTGAGGAAGAGATGGGAGTTATGTGTAGTGGTAACTTTTGTCTTTACTGTACTAACAAAGCTGTGGGCATTGCTGTCAAACCTAATTGTCTGCAGTGCATCAGGATAAAATGAATCTTTTATCTAAACTCGTACCTAGTAAGATTGTACAAGTGAGAAGTAGATTTCAGAAGGAGGCTTTACAATTGATCAAAATCATTTGCCATTATTGGCTGTACACAACTCAATCCTAAAAATCCTAGTGACAGAAATTTTAAAGAAGCACCTGCCTTTCGATTGGAAGCAGACTTGCTTGTCATGCTAACAGTTGCAAAATGCAGATATTAATTTTAAAGCTGCCAATTTCTCATTTTGATCTGACATATTAAAAAGCATATAATTAATGGTTGACATTAGTAATTAACATTAACTTTATGGTGCTTAATATGCCATCATTCATCCATCAAATAACTGGTATGCATAATGTCTTTGCATAAAGGTTTTAATTGCTCAAAATGATCCTTCAGTTCTCAGACTCTACGGTTTAAAGTAGCTGTAAATACTGTTTAAAAAGATGTGAATTTTTCATTTATTGTACGTAAACATTGTTTTTGTTTCTCCCTAGGAGCGTGCACGAACGTGTAAGCCAGGGACCTCAACTGGGAAACACAGCCCCAGATGCACAGCTTCCATTAGTGGCTAAAGAGCACCACCTTGCTGTCGCCAGTGCTCTCTGGAGAAATTTCTTTCCCTACTTGAAGAGCCAGAGAATGTCACAGACACTGCCTTCCCCACAGCTTGCTGATACAGCTGCAGGTTAGCACTGACCCTGCCTCTGACCTGCTGGGTTTGGTGCTGTTCTCTGGGTCACAAACTTTCAAGGAGTTTGTACTTTGGGATATTTCTCCTTCCATGTAGTAACTTCAGTGTGTATAAATGAAAAAAGTAGAATCTGTGCTAAATGTTTTGAGAGAAGGAAGTATTGTAGTGTTGAATTCCTTAATAGGGTACAAACACATTGAGAATGCCAAAGGGGTTTGAAGCTACACAAACCTGACTTCTTTTTCACTACTAGTCACAAATTATAATCAACATGCAAGTGTTATACAGTATAAATAAGGATACTGTTTTTCACTATATTCAGAATTTACTTGTTTTTGTAGAAGTTTATTTGTGTTGAACTGTTCATAATGGTTGAGATTCAAACTAAATTTTCTAAAATATTTTTCATTTGAAAGCAATTTTTAAAAGGTTAGTGAGTTGACTGTTACTTTTTGACAAACCCTTGTGTTTGTGGTCATAAAACTGTTTCACGATTCATTCTAATTATTTGTCTTGCTTTACACTGAGGGCTTTGAATCTTGAAGTACAACATTCCATATGTGTGTGAACTCCACATGCAACGAGTCAGCTCAGCAGTGAATAGAAAGATATCCCAGTTTGATCTTTCACATCAGTAGCTAGCATGGCATTCTGCAGTTACAATGAAATCTTGTATCCAGTTAACTAAAATTCAGAAGAGTGAAACATAAAATATTTTTTCCCGTCATGATATGAATTAGATAAAGTTACAAGCTCAGGAGTACTGAGCTGGTAATAGAAAAGCTAAAAGACCCTTCATTTGAAGCAGCTCTGTGGTACTTAGGAGGCAGCATTAATGAAAGAGGCAGTGTGCAACAGTAGTGGTCTCACACTGCTGAAACCTGTGTGAGAAACAGCAATACAAATCAAAGGAGAAGGTTGTTAATGTCAAAACTTTCATTCATTTCCTACAGTGACATAGATTTTTTTCTATTTTATATTAGCACAGTGAAATAGCAAGAGCAGCAAGCTATTATAAACTCCTCTGAGAAGGAGGGGAGTGCAGTTGTGACCTGCTTTATAGAGATGTGTTAGGTAGCACTACAGAGACAGGCAAACCTTTCCCATGCTGTTTGAGCTTCTCGCCTTAAGGTTGCAGCCCAGAGGAGAGAGCGAGCAGCTGTCACAGCTCTCCTGCTCCCCCTGCCAGGCAAACAGCCTGGGCCTCACAGCACTGCTCTGCCTCCTGTTTCTCCCCAGCCTCTCTTAAGGCTGATGCTGCAGAAACGAGGTGATAATCTGGAAGAAGGCTGGCACAAATTGTTTCCTCACCTAAGGCAGAGTGGGGACTCTGTATGACCTTATTGTTTATTCTGAGGCACATAAGGAAATGGGAAGTCTTTCATGGCTAAAGGTAGTCTGTCCCTGTACTGTTAATTAAAACAATTTTATTGTTATTTCTGAAAACTAGCCTTTTCTGTCTAATTCAAAGTCAGTTCGTCAGTGTATGCAGGTTTATATTTATTTGAATTGGAGAATTTGGGAACTAATGAGCCCCTTTTTCATTGTCCTCCAAAGTCAGTTTTCCTGGCTGATTTGATGTTTCTCATTTCCTGTAACCCAATAACTGCTCAGCATTTAAGATTACATCAAATTTCTGAGGTTTTTATGCACTTGTCATTTGCAGTATTAATATTTTTATTCTGGTACTGTTGAATACAGAATCTACAGTGGAATTAACAGAAACAGCAAAAGGTTATGCTTCATTACCAAAATTCTCCACAAAGTACTGCCCCAGTTTCTAGATCTGTAGCAGTTATATGGAGATCCTTGGCAAGACAAGAGTAATTTTTTTCCGTAGTGCTTTATTTATATGGTAACTTTTGATACATGAAAGTCTTCTAAAAATAGAGAGGTACCAGCTTTTACTGAGTGAATTCTTCCCAGATACAGTTTTTCACTGTGAGAAGTGTGTAAAAACAACAAAACAAATAAATAAAACTCAACTCTGTAAAGCACAGTAATACTTAAGTGTACAGGGCAAGATATAGTGGATGGAGGTAAGAAAAGAAAGTCAAGAAGATGAAAAAGCAGGTTTTAAGACATTGCAGAGGTGGTAAAACTATGCCTTCAGGATTTATAAACTGTGGTTTTGTGAATCTGTTTAAAATTGCATGTGTTAGGATCTATTTTTCCTCCTTTGCCACCCATGTGTCTTGATGATTTACAAACTGCTTGGGATAGAGACTACATTTTTAACAAAATGGATACAAACAATCACTGTTAGAACAGTTGCCCTGTTCTAATTGAGATTTCTGGTACTTCCAGACTGCGCATTAGTAATTGTAATTAATTTTCAGTGCTCTTTCTGGAACAGGGGTTATACTGAGAAATTATTAAAATGGTGCCATGTTTTTCTCTCTTTAAAAACAGGTTTTACTCTCTTAGCTTTGGATATACCCAGCAAAGCCCTGTCAGATCTGCAGCCACAGCCTGTTCTGTCAATGATGCGGCTGTTTGGGTGGGATGACATGGTGTGGCCTCAGTTGGTGTCAAGATACCTAAGTCATCTAATTGAAAACAGGTGAAAAGTTGTGACTATTTGTTCTTCCAGTACCTTTTCATCCTTCATTAGGTTTGAGGAAAATCTTGCTTCAGAATGTAATGTTTCATTATAATAGTGCAGATGCTTTGCATCTTCTCCAAGAGGATCATCTAGTGCAGATTGCCCAGGACAATCCAGTAAAGTTTTTATATACCTGAGATATTTTATTTTCACTAAGTAAGCCTCTGTGAACCTAAGATGGATGGGTCGTGGTTGTTTTTGTTGTGTGCTTTTTTTTTTGCCTGCCTTGCCTGCTTCTGAATCAGGTTTTGGAAGCAGGGGAGGTGAGAAATGAGAGAGAAAGAAGGAGTATTTCTGTGTTGGACTGTATTTGAAAGTGAAAAATGTTGCACATTTTTAGGGTATGTAGTGTACTAAGGACAGTAACTGTAAATCAGGATATGGTAAAGATTATTTAAGTGTGGTTGACAAAGATGAGGCTATGGCCTTCTTGCAGGGAGGTGTTAGAAAAGGTTGAATTTAATTCCTTGTGTGTCAGTTTGGAACTTGGGAAAGGAGTGTTCAATCTTCTGCTAAATTTCTCTTTTATGATTTTTATAGAGTTTCATTCAAGGTTGCAGATACCTAGCATGTGCTGAATGAAAGAGTTAGGCACATTAAATTCCTTTTATAATTTGAATTTTATAATTTTGAATTTTGTTGCTCTTTGGGTGAGATCAAGAAAAAATTTTGATTCTTAAACTTGAATTTTGGTATTATTTAGGTCTTAAGGTAAATTACCAATTCTCTTCACTCAAGCAGGTATTTGAAAGCAATTAAGTATTTTTCACCAATATTCATTAAGCACCTGACATATTGTTAACAATGTATACATAGATACTTGTTGTCCTGGCTCAGCTTACCTTGTGTGTACCTAAGGTAATATATTTTTAGTAGAATATAGAGGTAGCACTGTTGTCTTGAAAACACTTTTTTTAGCATGATTCAGGTACTTAATTACCTTACACAGTTTTATAGCAAAAGTTATCAAAGTATCCAAGTGCTGTGGTCTTAAGACTTCATGGTTACTGTGCTGTGATAATTTTCCCATCAGATATTCTCAGTTAAAAAGTAAAAAGATTCTTTTGTTTCCAATACTGTTTTACCCTGCAAGCTCTGACAACATACGCGTGAGCTTTGGAATTTCTTCTGCAGTAGAGCCTAAACCTTCCTCTCCAGATCCATGTTGTGTAGTGCATGATAGTGTTGGAACCTGTCCAAACTAACTTTGAGCATGTGAATAATCTCACTGTTTTAAAAGGACCACCTGCCTTGCTTCCAGCAGGTAGTTATTGTTCCTTCCTTTCTAAGGATTAGGAGCATGTTCCTTTCCAGTTCTAGGAAGATGCCTGAGTGGCCCACCTACCAGCAAGCAAGAGAAACAAGAGCAAGACTACCACAGAAAGTGGTTTTGTCAGCCTTTGGGACCAAGTAGACTGGCTGTGTACATCAAGATTACACAAGAATTAATTTCTTTACGTGATACTGCAAGTGGCATTAAGTCCATAGGCAACCTATTTGTTCTCTTTTGATGCTGGAATTCAGTGTTAATTTTTTTATTTTATTTGCTTTCAATTGGTCTCCTTACTTATTCTGTCAGTAGTACTTCAGCAGGAATGTTCAGACAAAATATATACAACAGATATCGCTGGTTTTAAGTGAAACAGAAAACCCCCTCAACTTCATTAATGTTGTTTAGTGAGAAGTAGAATCCAGTTTGGTTTCCATCTAGACCTTTGTTGACATTCTGTTGTAAGCATGAGTAAAAATGAGTAGAAAATAGGTAGATTTACATGTACACATATCAAGAAAGAGTACAAGCGTATTTCATTAAAGCTGAAGTATCTAGGACTGACCAGGGAAGAAGTCTCTCAAATAAAAGGTGTAACAATTTTCAAGAAATATCTCTGACCTGAAGCACACATGCACCTCATTTGATAGTAATTGGGAACAGAGTGCAGCACACACCTGCTGTCTTTTTGCAAGGAGTTTCTCCAGAATTAATGATGCAAGGTTGATATGCTTAGGAAAAACAACTGCAGCAGCTACTCATGGTGGTGAGGCAAATAAAATTTTGGGATTACAGAGCAGTAGAGTACAGGGACTGTGCATTGAGTCACTCTGGTCTGACACCTGACTGGTAGAATGGTAGCAAGTGTTTGAAAGCGTATATAGCATGTTTATGTGGGAATGGATATACTTGTGTGTGTATACGTACCTAAATGAATATGTCTGTAAGTGTACTGCCAAGTACAGCAGTTTCCTTTCTTATCTCCAAGGTGCCCTTTTATGTTTCCCTTTTGCATCTGTTTTGAACATGGCATATCTTTATTTGCTAAAGCAGACCTTCTCCATCTTTAATGCAGTTAGAACTAAGCAGACTTCAGAGTAGCGTGGGACACCTGGGCTGGCCTTTATGAAGGGCTGGAGCAGCGTGAGCAATGTGAATATGAAGTTCCAAGCTGATTCAGATAAACTATTTCCAGCATTGTACATTGTTAGTTAGACAATACAGTCAAATCATCCATTGTTACAGTAAGGCATTTCCCATTGTGTGAATTTTCCTCCCTCTGTTTTTTTTGTAGCCAAAACATCTATACACGAGTATATGTGCATCTACAGCCAAATGAGACACTCTATCACCTTTCTGCCTACTTTTATTAGATCTTTGTACCTTTTTTCTTTCTCTTCCACCTACACAGTTCACTGTGTGAAGCTTTTTCTAGCATGGGCTATACATCCTACGAAGCTTTGACAGTACGTTCGTGGTTTCGCTGCGTTTTGCAAATGTTCCTCGATCAACCAAGTGGCGCCTTGGCCAAGACAGATGCTGAGAGAACAGTTGGTAAGTGCTCACATTTCCCTCATGTTTGCAGTAACAGGGCTATATTGCAAAGCTGGCAAACATTTTCAGCTAATTACAAAATGTATTTTTGTTTGTATTCCTTTACTTTTACCTAATTACAAAATGTGTTTCTTTACACTGCTTGTGCTATTTATTGATAGTTTGCCTGCTCTGCATATGACAAATTTATCACAAACAAAGATAAAAGAGCTTGTTTCCTTGGAAGCAAAGAATAAAAACTTGCTCCCAAGGAGACAAGTTATTTTTCCCCCATGGAGAAACTGCTCTAAAAAAAGTGAAAATCTGAAGTAAATAGTCAGAAATCATGCTGTGAATGGCCTAAAAGAAAAATAAAAGGGAGGGATGGGGGAATCTAGCTGCAATTAATTCTCCCCTTTTTTACAATGGATACTTTGCTTTCTTAGAGCAATACTTTATCCCTTCTTCTAAAACCACTGCAGTTCTAATTATCTGTAGAACTTGTCTTCCAGTCACTATTTCTCATACACATTTTGTGGATTTTGAAAAAAAAAAAAAAAGGAAACCCATCAGCTTAAGCCATACTTAAAACTCTGTATTTTCTTATAAATTATATCAGAAAAATAACTGGTTTAGAATTGTTTTATTTGTCTGGAGAGATGCAGTTGGTTGCCAAATACTTGTGGTTTAGATATTTTTTAAAAATGCTTCACTTTATGATTTTGGGACTAAGTTAAATGTAAAATCATAACTGTATACTATATTTACTGATGTGATCTCTTGTAATAATCAGGAAAAGCCTATATGGAGCAGCTGACGGAAATGACAAGACTGATTTTTAAGCTCTCAGAAGTAGAAAACATTCTTTTAAAGGCTAATGTTGGACAGTCAGTTTTCAAGCAAGACCCAAAAAATGCTCTTGTCCAGTTCATTAAGGTACTGTACATCTACCCCATATTATTTTCATAAGACAGTTTTAGTGAAAAGAGACTATGTATCAGATTTAGAGTGCTGAAAAAGAAATTACTCACAAAAGTCTCATGAGACACTGATTTATATTTATTTCAATGTTTTTGTTTTCTCAGGCTGTTGGTAGAACTTACAGTGGTCTTCAGACACTCCCTGAGAAATCTGCCATGGTAGCAAAGACTCTGGAGTATTTAGGTGATGTATTAAAGTATGTAAAACCCTATCTGAAGGCAAAAGGACCTCCAGAAGGTCTGCAGCTTACATACTGGATCATAGGTAATTATTTTACACCTCTTTTCTTTTAGGAAATAATTTTAAAGAATCAGTAAAATAAACTTATGATACGTTTTCCCCTCTATGCTATCTGTATTTTTTTTTCCAGATTTTCTCTAGATCCTGATGTCTAACCTCCTTGTGTGTTTTTTATGGGTTTTTTTAAATTACCCCTGCAAATTAGTATTTTCAAAAGTAAAATGTTTTTGTATCATTCATTACTGAAAACCACCTGTTTTACCTGAACAAACCCAGAAAGAGTGACAAGAGCTGGTTTCTGGCTCTTTAGCTGTAGTGAGGATTGTTGTAAGTCATAGCAGTTCCTGAAGTTACAGCAATTTATACCCACAGTGGATCTGCTCTTCCCAGAGAGGGTCATGAGATCTTTTTGTATGAGGTCTCTTATTGTTTCCTTCCTCTGCCCACTTATTTTAAACAGAAGTGATGAACTCTTGAGTTCTTCCTGTAGAACATAAAAGTAGGTGTCCACCCTTCTGAAAGAACACCAAGATTTGAGCCATGTGGATTGAGACAACGTGCAGCTTTGGTGTTCAGGTATCCACGCTATGGGGCTGACTCACCAAAGAAAACACTGTAGTAGTCACTGATTTGAATGGGTTTTTTCAATCACTGTATAGTTAAGGTAGAAGTGGAAGTGCTGCCAAGGAGTTGTAGAATTCAGCAAACTGTAGGCAGATTTTGTTAGGGCCAATGTGGAGGGGTAAGGTAGAGTTTAAGACTATGGTTTTAGGGAGTTTAGGAAAAGGTTTTTCACCCAGAGGGGGATTGAGCACTGGCAAAGGCTCCCTGGGGAAGTGGTCACAGCTTGGACAATGCTCTCGGGCACATGGTGGGACCTTTGGTGGGTGTCCTGTGCAGGGCTGGGAGGTGGACTTGGTGATCCTTGGGGATCCCTTTCATCTGAGGATACTCTGTGATAAGCAGTATTATGACAGTCTACATCCTATGTAGTGGAGTTATGTTAGTGGCCAAATTGGCTTAGGTATGTACTTCACTTCTTTTTTGGAACTCCTTCTCTGACAAGCACTCTGTACTTTACTAAAATGCAATTCTAGCATTTATTCATTAAACGTGGAATCACTAATAGGGTGCAAAAGAAGAGTGCTTTAAAATGTGCCAGTCTGACCCACTTACTTTTAAAAACAGAGTAAACTTTATGTATCTTAGAACAGAGATAATGATTTGCATGCACACACAGTTAACATCATGATTTTAAGGAGCACAGGGAAAGCATGACCAAGATGCAGAAGGTGAACCAAATGTACTGGAATTAGAGTTTTTAAAAATACTCAGTTTTTATATTGTGTGACCAGCATACTTTGACACACAGGATGTATATAAAATTAAACATTTTTAGGTACCCAGATGTGGGTCAGAGCCTTGGAAAGTAATTTTAGATTGGTATTTTCCTTTTTAGATTGGTATTGTCCTTTTTGTTCTTTGCAGTAGGAAACAATTAATCTTCACTCATGCTGTTGTGTGCAAGAAAATGTCCTTTCTTTTTATTTAAGAAAACATAAAGAAGGTTTAAAAGAAGAGAAAAATCAAGTGTATTTCAATCACTACTTCACATTCTGTGGGCTTGTTAAATTATAAGGACAAAGCAGAAAACTTAACAAATGTAAACACCTCCTGTCTGTAGTCAGATTGTGTCTTGTACTGTCCCATACATCACAGCAGTGATAATAGAAGGAGTGCTTTGAGCTGGAATGACCGTGTTTCTTTCAAAGCAGGAAGCTTAGACAACATTATTAGAAGTATTGTTAGGTGATCATTCCCTTTCTCTATGATTGATCATTGTGTTTTCTTTCACTCCACAAGATTAATGTTGTTTTGCGTTGTTTTTAGAGATGATAATGAATGACTTTTATAGATTAATAATATCTTCTAACGGCCTACTTTTGATTTTCCATTATTTTCAAAGTCTTAAACATGTTTCCTCGGGATATTCCTGTACTTTCAACCCAGAAAACTTCTTCCTCCCTCTAATATGTAAAGTTGAAAATGTCTACATAAGAATCTTGTTTTATTTAATGTGTTTTGAGTATTAACACTTCTGAGTATGGAGTTAGTTTTTCAGAATTACACCTCGCCTGCAATAAAGATGTTTTTCAAAGTTGGGGTATTTGCACATCAACACCTTTTTACTTTTTTTTTCTGAAATTCAAAAGAACAATCTTAAAACTGGCTCAAAGCAGAGCCAAGTGATACATTATTGTGCTGAAAACAAGAAAGATGTTCTCTGAGGCTCTCAGTTTGTGAACTGAGAGCCCACAAAGACCTGGCAAGATTTAATGGAGTTGGCTGGCCCTTGTTCTTCTTAATCTGCTGAAATTAAATGCAATTTGAAGGATATTTAATGTTTTGCTAACATTAAATTGCTGTGTGAGTAGTTGCTGATGTGGTGTTGCCACAGTGATGTTAGACAAATGTAAAGGGAAGGCAAAGGCAGCATTTCTCTGCAAAAGGGATGAGTGCACACAGCAAGGTAAATGTTCAAGTGCACGTGTGCTGATTGAAGTAGGGTTATGGATCAAGTTTAATTAAGTTTTTGCAGGGATCTAAGAGACTCATCCTATCTTTAGCGTTGCTGTACTTTTCCTAAAGCATCTGCACTTGCCTACAAACTTGTAACTGTGTTGTGTTGAATCCATACAGTATCTTATTTTGATGAACTGTAAATGGACTTCTGAGTTGTTTTGACTGGGATTTTTTAATGCCTTTTCTCAATTTTTTTTTCTTAAATTACTGTAAATTACTTTGGGATTTTTTCAACAGGATGTCTGGTAAAGTTCTGTGCACCAATACTGGCTACTTCCAAGGCACAGCAGCTCTTGTTTCGCATTGTGGATTGCTTACTGCTGCCACACTCTGTGCTCCAGCAGGACAAGGAGCTGCCTGTGGCTTTGCTGTCTGCCATTCAGGAAAGCCTGCCTCTTTATCTCCAGGTAAATATCTCAGCTCTATTATCAGCACACAAATGAATCTTCAGGAAAGGTTAATATTGCAGGGGATGTTTTCTTTTTCCCTAGTCAAGAAGCATTGACTGAATTTACCGAAGCAGTAAGGAAAGTTTTTTTCTTCCTTTAGAAGTGAAGGGAAAATTGCCACCCATTTGGCTTTCCTCATTACAGGCAGCTATGCTGTGGTACACTCCAGAGCTTCTGGTCTCATCACTGCATATGGAAAACCTTTAGCCAACCTGCTGGTTACACTGGTCTCCAATGTGACAGATTTCTCAAACAGTGCATCAAGTAATCATTATATGGAGTGAGAAAATTGTTAAGTTGACAGAACAAATATTTTAAATCATCCTTGACTTGGCTAACTGTAGATAGTTATAAATGAGATACCCCTTTTTTGTTGCTCTTGGGAACAAAAGAAAATCCTTGCTGTATCATGTCATTGGTTTGTCTTAGTACTTGGAAAATATGTTTTGCTAAATCAGGTTCCTGCTGCTTCGGATTGTGTGACTAAAGCCTTCTTCCCTATTATTTGTCCTACTCTTCTCTCAGTTACTCTGTCACTCTTGAAACTCTGTAAGGCTTGTTGATGCTGTAGAAAGAGACTAATTTCTGCTGGTGAGAAAGAGAAAGGCCTATATTTTGAAAATAAATAAGTTGACTTGTTTTCCTTGTAAGTCTTTGTGTCTTTTTTGCTTACCATTTCCCCTTCTCTCTTAGTCTTCATTTTGATTGCAGGATTGTATTGTGAAACAGTGCAGTGGTGACATTGTAAACATCACTTGGATTTATTAGTTTCAAAAGCAGCTCATTGTGATCGAAGGCATGTCATATGGAAGTGAATATGGTTGTGCAATGCTCTGTACAGTATGTTTTGCTTTATTGCTCTGTAGGTATTTTCAGAAGCTGTGTACATGTAGGGCCATCTGGACAATGGTATTAGCATGGACTGTGAGTGTCTGTTTACTAATTTGGTATTTCTGTTGTAGAGCCAGTTTCTCTGGAGCCTGCAGAGACAGATGTAGCCTTCAGATGAAACCACTTGAGTTGGTTTTGAAGTCTTGAGTGTTGTGTACCCTTGTTTCCTGTTTTATTTGCCAGTTTCTGACTTCCAGACCTCACTTTTGTACTCTTCATCAGTTTGCTGCATTGTCCATGTGCTTTCCAGCTATGCTAGATGATCTTGTGTGACAAAATATTTTAGACAGACCCTACTTCTAGAAAACAAGTAATTCTTAAATTTGATAAACAATTCTGAGGAGAATTCGTGAGTTATTTTTCCTGTTTCAATATGACACTTTTTGTATTTTATTAATTTTTGTTTGTCTTTGCAAGGTTCCAATATTTTTAAGTGTCTGAAAATGCTTCATTTATTCAAAAATACTTCCTCCTCTTATGTGGAAAAGTGGGAAAATTCCAATTTCGAATCAACTCAAAAATATTTCAAGATCAGTTTAAAAACAACAACAAAAAAATAACTCTTCTGAGATCATTTGAGATTGAATGGATTCTAGGCACTCTCTGACATCTCAGGTTATTGTTTCACAGTTGGGTTAAAGTTACATTCATTCCCTTTCACCCCAATACACATTCTCATTTAATTTCCTTTAATGATTCTGTGAATAGCAATTTTTGACTTGAATCAAATCATAACTAGCCTCACAAAACAAACAAAACCCAAAAACCCAAACGGGCATATCAGAAAAGTGATCAAACAGTATATGTGGAAGGGAAGATGGAGAAACAGAATTCTTTGGGAATAACCTCACCTTGACTTAACAAAACTGCAGGTGAAATGTGTGATGAGGCCACTCTTGGGGAGCTGCCCTGTGCCTGGTGCTCATTTGTGGAGATAGAGACTGGTATTTTAGGACAGGAGTCTTAATTCACCCTAGTGTTAGACAAGCATTGTTCTGTAGATCTGTCCCTGTTCATACTCCAGCTTACAACTTAATCTTTTCACAGTTGTGAAAATAAAGGAACAGGAATTTGGAGACCCTGCAAAACATCATCTTATACATGCGAGTTCTTTATTCATAGTCAAAGTATAAAAGCCCTTGAGTGGAATTTCTACTCAGCAGCCTTTCCTTTTTAATTTTTTTTTTCTTTAGTCTTCTGAAAAGTTCCAGGCTCCATTTTTTTTTTCTTCACTTCCTACAGTGTAGGCTTTTCCTGCTTTGCTCAAAAAAACTGCTTCAGATCTCAGAAAACATTTTAGTTTTGCTAGCAATGACCTGAAAAAAAATCCCTCTTTCCAGAGTATTTAACAGCTAATCTTAATCTAGTTTACTTGATCCATTTTTTGAGTTTTAAAGGAGTTTGAAGTCAGTCCTAGTAGCAATTTATTTTACATATCCACTGATGCAACAATTTTATGAAATTCTATAGAATTCCTGAATATTTTAATCTTTTAGGACAACATTTAATCTTAGGCTCCTTCTCTCCACCCAGTGTAGTTTATTACGACACAATTCATCAGAACCAATGGCTGTATTTCACCGTCCTTCACCACCCCAACCTACAAATTTATTTGCTTCATTTTACACAAGCACACATAATTGTCAAAGGCACTAATTAAGACTAGTTGTTGCATTTGTCTCTCATCACTTCAGATTGACTGTGTTTACTTGTTATGTTTGTGCTTATATAGCACTTTGGGCTATATCCCCTGCCTTTTGACAGTTTTTGGGCAGCTGGTCTGGTCTCTACTGTACAGGGAGCTTATCAAGACTTTTTTTCAAACTCAGTCACTGATACTGCCTTGCTAAAATAGCTTAGCTCTAGCAACTTTTAAACTATTTTTTGGTTTTTTATCTTGCCTAAAGGGTTACTGTCTGGGTACTATTTCTTTCACTGCACATGTGTTTTGGTAATACTTGATGACCTAAGTAAGATTTTTATTGAGATATAAAAATTGCCCTCAGATATGTTTGAATTACTGACTTTGGAAAGTAAAGCACAAAGAATGTGAATGAACAGCCATTTTACAATAGTATGAGACTGTTCCTAATTATGAAATAGTGAGGTATGTAAAATTTAACTGTAGGTATTTCACTACTGCAAAAAGAAGTTGAGTTGATTTGTGTGGTAGTGGATTGCTAAAATCTATCATAGAAAGTTTCATATTGCTCTTGATGGATTTCTTGGAGAATGATTTGGAAGAATTTCAGTACATGTTTACCAGTAATATGGGAAAAGACTGAAGCAGTGTAAGAAACTTGTTTTGGAGAAGAAATTAGTTTAAATCCATCTTGCAGAATACAGTGTGGGTGCATGGAATAAGCACTGTATACATAATGACAGGGAAGGTAAGATTTATCAGTATTAATTACTGCTTGATTTATCAGTATTAATCCTGTCCAAATGAAGACAATTTGTTGATTTCTGTCTAAATACTGGGAAAGGCAAAAGAGCTTCATTCTTAGTAGTGCTTGGCCCATGCACTTCCCAGTGATTTTAATGGCTCTGTGCAGGCTCAGCATTTGTCAGAGATCAGACCTTGAAAGCCCTCCCATGAGCCACATCTGTGGTCCGATATTTGAGCAAGCTTATCAGTACATTTTGTGAATTATAATATGTGTTTAATAGCAATTGTACAACGTTAATTGGTGGACAGCAGATTTATTCCAACAGTGGGACTTGCAGTGTAAGTCATCATTAGGTAGCTTGGCATTTCTGCAGTGAATAGTTCCAGTAATCCACACTAATCAGTTCTTTGCTCTCCACAGGTGATTTACAGATATACAGATAAATCAGAAGAGGCAGCTCTGGCCACAAAACGGTTCCTGCAGTGAACACACACAGGAATCCGTTGCCTTTCTGCTAAAATGAAGAGCAGATGATGTCATGCTTCTCTGCTCCCTTTACAATTTTATTTTTTTTTAATCTTAACCTCAGAAGATGGCTGAAGAACACAGTTAAGGAAAAGAAAGCTACTCTATCCAACCCTTTAAAGTCCATCTGCTTTGTAGGGATTGTCCTGGGGGTCTGATGTGATTGATTTCAAATCTCTGCTCCAGAGTTGCAGTCCAGTTGCACGTGTGTTTCTTTTTTTCTCTCATTTGAACAGCAGCTTCCTTTATCTCGCTTAATTACTGGTGGGATTTAAAAGAAGAAATTTCTGTGTGATTACCTTGCAATCACATCCTTGGCCAGCACTGCCTAGGGTGTTTTGCCATTGTAGCTGGAGATTTGCACCTACTGTGCAGTGTTGGTAATTCATGCCTTGTGCCACTTGGGATATAGTGTTGTCAGACCTTGGGCAGGTCTGTTGCTCTCTGCACTTTGAAAGGAAAAGGAGGAGTCCAAAATAAAGAACACAGCGCTGACCTGAAGTGAGTAGGTCTTTTTGTCCAAGAGAGAAATCCAAGGTTTTTTTCTAATTTTTTGGGATGCTGTTTCCAAATCAATTTTTTTCAACCCAAAAAATGAAAATGCTTTCATGAAGGATCAGGCTAGGTTTGTTTGAAATGAAATTACTAGGCCTGCAAAAATTAGTCAGCATTCCCTCAGATATCTAAATCCTAATATTCTTTTCTTTTTATTGCAACAATTTAATAAGTCTAGGATCATTCTTACAAACAGTAACTCTTACTAGTTAATAACTGATGTCTTCTTGATACTATATATAATTTGTTGATCCTCAGTTTGAAGAACTGTCTCATTTTAGCAATTGTCATTGTTAGTTCTTCAGAGGTGCTGCCTCCTTCATGTATTCCTGCAGGTATCCTCTGTAAGGTTGTGATGTTCTTTGTGTCCCTTTTATCCCATAAATTAATACACTTTGTCATAGATGTCTGGGTTCTTTTAGTGTTAAAAACAGTCTAGTCTTAAGAGTGCCAGTTCCAATATTGGGATTATGGAGTACATTTTGTCTTTCTGTATGAGCTTTACTACAGAAAGCACAGGCAACTCTTCTTTATGCCTGCTGCAATATCTTACTGAAAACATCAAACACTTAAGTTTATACACTAAATAGTCTGTCATCTCTAACAGTCTCTGAGTCTGCTACTTGCCAAGAAGTATCACTTCTTATTTAAGAATTCCGATACAGCAGCAGCAGCTTTTTCCTACAATAATTTACTCTATGTGCACAAAAGGAGGAGAAAATCTGAAGTTTTACTCAAAGCCTCAGTTCAGAAAGTGTGGTTTTTTATCATTGAGATTTGCCAGAATTATCAAGGAACCACAAAAGTATGTGAGCTAAAAACCTTAAGCCAAATCTGCATTCAAGAGAGCCACCAAGTCTTCAGGCACCTCATTTCTTGAAATCTCATGTTTCTGTATTTGTTTACTGTGGAACCAAAGGTGGGAACTCAGCATTTCAAGACCTTCAGCTATGCCTCAGCCTGCTTTTTTGCTTTTTTTTTTTTTTTGTTCCCCTGAATGTTCTGTCATGTTCACACAGACAGGTACAGATGAAAATGTTTATGGGGAGTCAGGAAATGGGGGTTTTTTGACTTCTATACAAAAAGCAACAAAAATACACCTTTCCCATAGCTGGGGAACAAAAGCAGCTTGACTTGATCTGTTCATTCCTATTAGGGGCATTAGTTTACCTCAGCAACCATAAATATTCAGACAGATACTCCTCCTACCAAAACCAGAGTCTGGATTGCAATGCTAATGGAAAGTTGAAGTACTGTTGAAATTGCTGTCTAGGGAGCTCTGTGCTTGACCTTGTTTTACAGCATTATTCTTGTTGGACAAAACTATTGTGAAAGCTGAGTTCTCAAGAGGCTTCTGTTTGTGCTGCTGACTGTGACCCTTGAGATAGGAGATCACGGGACCTTTTTATTTTTTTCTTAGTGATTTGTTCTTCTTGCTCTCAGTAGTCAGAGGAGGGGGAAGGAAACAAGATCTTAACTTTCTCTTATGGGAACCCATTCCAGTAAGAATATTCTTTTTTTCAGGGATGGACCATATATATGTTCTATAACTACAGGTAGAGTTCAGATAAGCACTTTCTGGGCAAGTACTTTCATTATAGATTTTTCTCTGGATCAATATAGCTTATATTGGATAAATCACAGCAGTTTTAGCCTTATCTTAAACAGAGTTTAAAACCTCCTCTAAATCCCTTATAAATGGTGCCTAATTTACCCTAATTTGTTCATACTATGAGAAAATCTTTTCTTGTTGGAGCTCAATTCTAAGTGCTCATTTTTCTGTTGTAGCATTTATGCAAAATTTCACACAATCCTTTACAAGCAGATGAGGTTTTTATTCTTTCTGTCCCATCTTAAATCTTACCTGATTAACATACTTTGTTAGACCATGTACAGGGTTGAAAGCAGAAATGAGAAGCTTTTGGGCACAGAAGCTTTCTCAGGTCTGAAATGCCACGGTTTTATTTTGAATTTGAAGGGGGGCTTGCATGTCCCAAAGCTTACCTACCAATATATTAGTCTAGTGAAAGATTTTTCTCTGCTTTGCAAGTCTTGCCTGCCTCTGTCTTCATTTGCAGATCATCATGTCTGCAGCAAATCAGCGATGCTTATTTGTCAGGCATAGTTACTCTGTGTGCAGCAGTTTACACAGCATGTAGTGAGTGTTTACCATACAGTTGTTAAAGATTTATTCAACTCTATTGCTAAAGATTTATTTAATTCCTCACTTTGTAAAATTTTCTTCCACAGGGCCTGTCCTTCATATGTTGTCAGTCCCAAACACAGGGTGCCTATTTAAATCAGCTCCTTGGGAGCATCATTCGCCATTATTTCGGACGATTCCTGCCTTCCTCCCCGACTGTGCCTGGTGCTGGGCAGCATCCCCTGCTCACTGCCTTAGGCAGCTCCATCACCGCCCCCCAGCTGCTCCGCCTCCGCAGGACCACCTTGCATGTCATCAGGTAAGGACCAGTGGGGTATCAATCATCACTTACTCAGGTCTCAGATTCAGATTTCACAAACAGCTCATGAGCTCAGGCCTCTGCTTTCCTCTCAGCTGATGGTGTGGCTCTTGGAAGAGCCTGGGAGTTGCCAGGCCGGGAGCAAAGGAAGGACAGTGTTTATATATCAGAAGAGTAAAATTGGAAAGATTTGTGAGAGATTAATTAAGGATAAAAGTCCTAGGCCACAACAAAAAATATTGCAGGAGGTCATGTGAAATGCAAGACTTTTTCTAGAAAAATTATGCTCCAATAGACATCATCATGTGTGTGTCTCAGGCTGTATTTAGGGGTACTGAGTTGTAGTGCTGAGAGCTGCCACAGTTACCTGTGCACGGGGGCCTTGTTGCTCTCTAAGTGTCAGGGCATACACAGGTGTGCCAGCTGCCCAGGGGACATGGAAAACTGAGAAGAGGGAGACAGAGAGGCGGGGAGACGTTATTTGTTCACTGCGCTGTCACCACTCGCACGATGTCAACAGCAGCTACAAATCTCTGTTCCTGCTGCTGAGAGGCTGACACTTGGTTTTATGTACTGCAGAGTAGTGAACAATCTGTACTTTTTTTCTGTGTTGGGAAAGGATTTAAACCCCCTCAAATACAGGCCTATATCCATGGTAATTGGATTTTTATTTGTTAAAGAGTGGGTATACATGTTGATCAGAAAAATAATGTCAGTGCTAATCTTGGGTAAATATGATAGGCAATCTTGAAGTAAAGCCTGTATTATCACCTATTAAGGGAGTCAATTAAGATTTCACAATCTTAATTCTGACATGTTTTTGGATACCCAAACTTTGTCATCTTATTAAAGTTATTTTTGAATGTGTGCATGCATGTGTGAACATGGGGATTAAGAGTGGAAAGTTCTGAAGGTGTAATGGTGTAATGCACTTGGTGATTTTTAAGATGTGAAACATTCCTTAGTGATCTGGGAAGAATGTGTTAGAACTGAGCAGCACTCTGGTTTCCAAATTGCTGGGTGGTCATGAGGCAGTCATGGGGTCTGTACACAAATAGGTGCAGTTTGCTCACCACTTTGCCATATGAAAGCAGTGAATATATTGCTGCTGCAGGGGAAAGGGAACCTCACCATCAGGATTGTATTACCCAGCTCACAGAGCTGTTGTAGTGGAAGAACACACAAAAAAAAAAGTGGGAAATTTTCAGAGCAATTAATGAGACAGAAGATTTCAGAGTTGCTAATGTTAAAGTTAGACAGACCACATGATACAAGAACTGTGGGTGTCACAGCTTTCATTGGCCAAGTCACACCAGTGCTCTGAAGCAGTCCAGTGAAGTACACAGAGCTCTGAAAGTCACATTTCATTAGAAAGTTGTAGAAGCACTCTTTCCTGAGCTTTTAATAAGGATGCTGGTTTTTAATTGACGCGCTGCTTGGCCAATATATGTGCCTTGTTTGAGTAGGTAACAGTAGGTAATTAGGTAATTAGGTAACAGTACCTAATATTAAATATTTTAAATTGTTTTTTTGAAGGTTCTGGGAGTGCTCTTGCTGACTGATGAATAAATGCTGTGTTCTCTTTCACCTGCAAAACTTAGTGTCTTCAGATTCCATTAATTTGTGGTGCCAAACCAACAGTAGTTCATATTCTTGTATTCTTTTGTAGAAAATGAACAAATCAATGTGTTAAAATTGGAACACTCCATGTGTGTGATGTTAAAATTTGCTCCTGTTGCAGATTGACAGGTCACCTTTTATCCTTGTGCCAGATTTTATATTGGAGATGTTTGTGTTAATTCTGACAGAACAAAATCAGTCACTGGCTGTCCTGTTACAACATACTGTTTACAAAAATCAAATAACAGTACCAGTGTAACAGCAGAGCTGTTACCACAAGTATGATTGTGAGTTTGCAAAAGCACATAAAGCTAAATAATGTAATTAAATAACAGCTGTAGTATGCATGTTGGTTTAGTATTTTAGAATCTTGATTCTTTCATTAATTCAATTGTATTATGAAGCTACCTTTGTATTTAGCTTTTAATAGTCACACTTGGGTTTTAACTGTAATTATGATGGCTCTTATTTCTCACTCCTCTCTGAACAGAAGAGTCAGAAGATATCACTGTCCTCTGACAAATGGGAGTCATTGCTACAACTAAGATAAATAGAAGCCATTATTTAAGCCTAGATAAAGATAGAAATCTATGTAATAGGCCTCCTGCTGAAATATCACAGTTATTTTAAGGTATACGGTGCTTGCATTACATGGAAAAAAAACCCAAATCATAGACTTTGTTCTGGCTTGCTTTGTCTTCCCAGGGAAAACTACCTGCAGTTCAAAGGGCATGCTCCACCTCCTCGCTTGGCCTCTGTTCTTGCTTTCATTTTTGAAGTACTTCAGAGAACCCAGAGCACTGAACTGTGTGACATAGACTTGGTTCTCCCAGCTGTGTTGAAGTGCTTGGTACTGGTTAATGAGCTGCAAGGTGAGCTGTTTGTTTGCTTTAAGTACATCTCTCCACGCCTGCAAGATTTCTGCACTGCTGAGCATCTTTCATCCCAGTATTTAAGACTCTCAGATGAGATGAATAAAACAATCTGGCCAGATAAACTGGATGAGGCTTTTTTTTCATTAACTGGTCTGGGACTTTTGCCTCTCAGGCAGAGAAATCCTGCCTCATTTAACTCTCTAATGAACTAATCAGCTTCTCAGGAATCTGAAGGCATTTCCTTTTTTCCCTATCCTTCCCATATAATCTCCTCCATTAGCAATTGTGGAACTTTTCTTCCACCTAAAGTTTTGAGACCAAATAAGACTAGTGTTATGTTCTCCCCATAGAGGCATTATAAATGGATTAAAAGTAGCATCTCTGAAGGTATCTTTGAGTCTTCTTTCTTCTTTTAGCATGCTTTGTTTTGTAGCAAGAACATCTTTATTTTTAGGTACTTACAGAACGAAGCACTCTTTTCACCCCACCATTGTATAATGAATGTATCTGAGCTCAAAATTTCCATTTCTTGCTGCTAGAGAGGCATTAAGCAAAATTTGGATTCACCTCTGACTTCTTCTGGGAATTTTCTCTGATAAAGTACTGTTTGATCTGGTCTATAATAGTTTCAGGGACAAGATGTGCTTAGGAAATTGGCTCAGTCATCACCAATTTTCTTCCCCCTTTTGCCATCCCAGCCATATCTGCTAAAATCTGAGTACCCACATTGCAATGTGCTGGTGCAATAAGCTCTGGAAGTCCTGGGCTGCTGTAGCCACCAGCTCCCTGCCTGCCTGGACAGGGCTCTGCCACACCATTCTAGAAAAGTCCTTGCAGCCCAGTTCCACATTTATAAATGAAGAGCTGTATCTTGCAACTTGGATATTTATTTGGAAACAATTACTGAGAAAACAGTGGGACAGGTTGTCGGGTTTTTTAGAGGTTTTTTCCCTTAAAAAACAGAGTTAGGATGCATTTCAGAACAATCTCCACTAATGAAATTACAGAGTAGATCCACACAGCTTTGAGCAGAATGTCATATTGTAACTACCTTTCTTTTGAATCAAATAGGAATGCTTAAAGAATATAAACAGAACTTAGATTTAAATAAAATCTCTATTTCCTCTAAATGTATATATCTTGGCTTTAAATCTAAAAAAACATAGCGTGTTTAAAGGATAATGGTGGTGAAAATAAGACTTTTGCATAAACCCGTGACTCATTCTGTTCTTTATAGACAGTCTAACAAAGTGCTCTCACAATCATTTCACTTGCATCAAAGAAATATTAAACCTTTTTTTTCTCATTTAAAAATTTTTGTCTTCATGAAAGACATTCTCCAGATGGTCAATTCAAGAGCTCTGTGTGAATCCTGTGATTTTTCTTTTGCAGTTAAAAAAATATCTACAGACATTGTACAGTACATGGTAGAAGGCTGCCAAGCAGGGTCAGGAGGAGAACATGCCACCCAGCTGACTTCTGTATTTAGGTAACCAGAAAATATGCCAACTGGCAGCAAAGCTGCTGCAAGCCAATTGACAGCAAACATGTTTTCTTAAAATAGCTCATTATCCGAACATGTTGCATTGTTGCTTGTTTATGGTATTTTAGTAATGATACTTTTGGCACTGGATTTGAACACAGCTTTGCCAAAAAGCCTGAGCAGAAAAACAGAAGTGAGAGGCATACCTGCTTCCTCATGGATGAGGTACTATTTTGAGAGGCATATAGTAGGGAGGTGTGTTGCTCCTGTGATGGGAAAAACTCCTCAGGAATGCTGATGGTGCTGTGAAAGATGTGTGTGCCTAATTTGAAGTGCAGCTAATATTCATATAACAAGCTTAGCTTTTTTTATTTGATTTTGTGACAATAACAGATTATTATAATGTAAATTATCCTTATTTCATAGCTCTGCAAAATGAATCCTGTGTCTTCCATGGATACAGTAGCAGAGCTGCATCACCTGGCACTCAAAGACATTCTGCAAACCTTAAGCACTGCTGCTGTATTGGGCTAGGTCTAGGTGAAAGCCTTGAGAGAGACTCACTGAAAAAAAAATGGGTGTTTGTGGGAATGCCAGTCTATATGTGATACATCAATTTCATGGGATCTGGCATCCCTAGGGTGCTAATTTTGATTTGAATGTAATCTGTGAGCCTTAAAGTCCTCAGGTCCTCAGGATGGAAAATGGATGTACTTTCATCTAATGGTCTGCCCTATTTAAGGTCCAGGGGAGCTTTATAAGAAATGCCAACATTGTTTTTGCAAATTTGAATCTAAAACTCTTGTTTTGTTAGTCTTTTTATTACAATTATTATTTATTAAATAAGAAATGTATGGTTTAGTTTTGCATTCACACACATTACAAACAAGGTAGTCCTGGTGCAACAACAGCAGAATCTGCCAAATTACTTGAAAATAAATGTGTGGAATTTTTAGCATGAGGCTTCAAAACCATCCTTTGTTTAGAGAAAGCATTCCAGGTAGAGTATTCCAGTGTAACAAAGTGAAAATTGCTATGCAGCCAGATTGTGTGTTCTGATTAGACTCTACAGTTGTTGTTGGCATGTTCTCTGCATCTCGTTTTGACCCTGCATTAAATGCCCCTGTATCCCCCAGGCAGTTTATCCAGGACTACACTGCTGTCTATGATCACCGGGTTTTCAGCATACTGGAGACAGTGGCAGTCTTGGATCAGACTTTAGTTACCAGCCTGATTCCCACAATCACACAGTCTCTGAAGGATTCTGAGCACAAACAAGGCCTTGGAAGAAATGCTGCACAGAGGTTTGATTTTCATTTAATATTACTTTTGACTATGAATAGTAGAGGTTTATTCTGTTGAAAGCAAGCAGTGATAAGACAGCAGCACAGACACTCAAAATGAGTGACTTTAAGTGTTTTAGCCAGAAATCTCCCTCAACTCAAGCCTTTCATGGTTTAAAGCCATCTATATTTGCTAAATATTTCTAGAGATGTTTTGATACTAGGGTCCACAGACCACAGTAGAATTTTTGTGAAGCCAAGTTGTCTCTACAATGTTCGTTGCAAAACAGAATTAAAAATTACTTACCCAAAGAATTTTCCTGTTAGTCCCTGTTTTAGAGGACTTTATGGGTCATATGTGAAATTATTCTATAATCAGGTATGGTCTGAGATGCTTGGAAAATAAATACCCCCAACTGAATATCAAGAGCTCTCTCATAATCTAAACTTGGAAGAGTTGTGGCTGGCTCCAATAGGCACAGCAGGCTCACGATTCCTTGGTTTGTCCCCCAAGAACTCAGGACAGAAATATTTGACACTTGAATCCATCTGGCATTAGGAGAAATGGCACAGGAGGGGAGCAGCTCTGCAGGGATGGTGGTGTCTGAGTGCAAATGCAGCACTGACCTTTCAGCATCTATGCAAGTACTGCTACAAAACTCCAGGAAGCTGTGCCTTGTGGGGCACCTGAGCCAAAAGGGCTCTTCCTGTTAGTGCTGCTCACTTGAAGGCTGCCCATGACTCTCCTGTGGTCTGGGCAAGGAGCTGGCCCTGGCCCCAGTGTTTGCATTGCTGCACATCCTGGGACTACTCAAAGGAGAGGATCCACTCATGCCTCACACTGGGGAAGTTTTGAGGGGTGTGTCAGCAGGGCCTGGGCTATAAAAAAACAGAGTTGTACAAGACTAACTCATGACACACTGAAGTGTAGTCACAGGGTATCATCTTCCATTTAATGAAAAATGTATTTAATTAATTTGTAATTATATTACTCACTTTTTACTATTCACTACCAACAACTGCATTTGCTTTTATTTAAGAGAATTTGCCCAGGATCAGCCTGATGTACCGTTATATGTAGGATTTCCACACAACCTGCTTTTCATCTTTTGATAATGTGTTTCACAGCTAAAATTTTTGCTTGTTTTTCTTTTGCTAAATACTGTTAATATGGTAACATTCATCCCATTATCTACAAAGTGCTGAAAGCATGCAGGTTGTTTGAGCTTCCTGAAATACATGCTTGGAGATTACTGAAGAGCTCCATTTCCTTTATCCTCATCACTTAAACCATATATATTAGCTAACCTGTTGTCGATGCTTTCTATTAGTAATTTGTATTTAGAATGTGCTCCATTACCCAGCAGCCTGAGGTGATCCATGAGCATTTTATTGTAAGAACACTAATTTTCTCTCTTCGAGAACACCTGATTTTCTCTCTTTGGTCCTAGACTCTAAATAACATGATATTAACATATTCAGTGCAATTACTGTAGACATTAAAGTGCAAATCTGTATTTATAAAAGAAGTAAGGTTCAGAAGTTGCATTAAATGCTTATAGTGGTGATGTCCAGTGTTGTAATTGCAAGGAACTAGTATGAAAACTGCAGTTTTGTTTGCTCAAGTTAATATTTCATGACAAAAATAGATAATTAGAAAAGACCTAAATGTCAGAGGCAGTACTTTAACAATAATTACATTGTTTGGGTTGGAGAGTATTAGAATGAACTTTAGGTGAAAAGTCTCATCAACACATATGCACTCTTCTGGAAAATCCACTTGAGTGACAGTTCCCTTCTGAATTCCAGGTTTATTTTAAACAGTTATTGTCCTTGGTTGAGGATGGTGGTCTGCATCTGGTTGGGTGTGAGGGGCTCACATCACTGTGCTGTGGTGAGAGTCACAGGGATTGCTTAGGCAGAAATGAGAGAGCAAACATCATCAAGACTGAATGCTAATATCATCTAGGCCTTGGAAAGTCCATGTTTTTAAATAAGGAACTTGTATTTCACAGCAGTTTACTAATCAAGTAGGCTTCTAAGCCACTCCACTACATTTCTAGCTGTAAACAGTGCAGTCCCTGTTCTTCCTCTGATCTGGCCATGCTAAAGAGTCACAGCAAAAAAGCAGTTGAATGCAGGGGGGGGAAGTTAAAATGTTTTAATATCTCAATATCTAAACAATGTGTTTGGGAATTACACACTTTTACTCCTAGGATGTGTGAGATTATTAAAGTAACATGTAACATGTTATATGTTTTGGTTTTTTTCTCCCAACAGAGAAGCGTATAAGAGACTCTTATCTCACCTTGCAGAGGCTGGACAAAATGAGATACAAAAACTGGAAAATGAGACAGATCAGTAATGTGCTGGTGATTAATCCTTTCCTCTTGGACATTATGACATTGTTGGTACCTAAAACTACAGACTACAACACACTAGACAAGTTGTTTATCTTTACAATGGAAATACATGTATCAATTTTTGCGGTTGTTCCACAATTCTTCCCCCAATTTATGTATTAATTGAAAAAAAAAAAAAACTTTGGTATTTTATTGTCATGCATTTGAAGATTGACTCAATATCCTGATGAATCGCAATAGAAAAATTGAAAACTAATTTATTACAGATTCAAATATCTGTATAAACAGAGTCTATATTGCAACATACAAGACAGAATTTCAAAGAATTTTGTAACTTAGTCAATTGAATGAGACCTGTCTCTCTTAAATAGTGTACTTTTGAAAATCTTACTCAGTCTGTTCTTAAGAAAATCATATTTTTGTGATTTCTAATTTATTATTTTAGTAGAATGGGAAAAACGTGTGCTCTCTAGTACTCAACTTGTTGAATGCAGTGCGTTCACCAGGGATTGTGCCCGTGTGATAAAGCTTGTGTTAAGAGAGAGTATTTTTTTAATATGTTTGTGTTGCACAGAATGTATATAGCTGTCTTTGACTTCCACCTGTATTAAAACATTTCAGTATTTCATATTCCATTGTAAAACCTCTCTGTTTTCTTCATGGATAATATAAGAAAAGGCAGGTTTAGATTTCCTGTTCCCTTTCTTTTCAATGCTATGTTCTTAAACTTGATCTATATTTTCCAGGGGTCCCAATGGTCTTTTAATTAGTCATGACATTATTAGTTGTACACTTATACTAGGTGTGAAAGGTGGGAGGGAAAAAGAAGAGAGGACAGACTTCTAATTAAAATCATTTGATGATAGGCTAGTAATTATTCCTGTTTGCTGGGAAAGTTGGATCTTTCAAATATTTTGCTGTGTTATGGGTCTTTCCAGGGTCGATCTAGCTTTGTAACTTTTTCTACATTTTTTTCCTCAAAGTGTTCAGGAAACTTTCATTGATGGCTATGGTATCCACACTTTTCACTTCCACTAATAATCTGAAGCTTTCTGAAAATTTCTGAAACTACTTACTGGACTTTGGAGTGGGTTGCGTTTGCCATTATTGGCAACACCAGTGAGCAGGCTCTTACTTTTAAAGTCACTCATATTTTAATTTTACAATGTTAACGGGAAGGAAAAAATTATTTTTATGTTTAATAGCTCCACAAAAATCCCTAAAATCTTGTTCAGAGCAGCTTCCCTTTCGTTACAATAATCTTATCAAGTCGAACTAGATAATCTTCTTGCCTAAATCAGCTATCAGTACTTCAGAAGGCAGTAACTAAAAGCCTCTTTAGGCTACTTAATAGTGCAGAACATGGAGGTTCTTTTCATTATGAAAGTAACTTATTGAACTTGCATTGTAGCTTCTCGTAAGCTTATGTACCTGGGAGTTTTATTCATCCCAGGAGGATTCTGCTTCTGAAAAGCTTTTTTGAAAAAAATTAAAAACACCCCTCTCCATGAGAAATTAATTGAGGATGCTTTTGAAATTTGAGTCCTACCACACAGTAGATCCCAGAACAGATGTCTGACTGTAGCATTACTTCCTGAAAGTAAAAACTGTGATTTTAAAGGATAGAACAGACATTACAATGAAGCACTTAACGATGTGTTTAGTAGGTTATTAAGGACATATTTAATATTATCTGTGGTGGCTGGAAGTTTCTGAAAAAGCAACAGGAATTTATGTAAATGCATAGCAGCTCCTGGCACATAAGAAACTAATTTAAACAGTTTGGAAAATATAATTCTTCTTTGTCACAAAGTTAATGCAAACAGAAACAAGGCATTTTGCATCATAGTCATCAACCAGTGCCAAATGGGGGATCTGATGGGTGTATGGACATTTGCAGATGTGAATGATAGTTCCAATAATATTAATGAGAGAAAGACTTGCAGAGTACTAGTTTATGCTGACCTACCAAGCATACACCAAACAGCAGTCCCAAACCAGTCAGAAGGAATGAAGAAAATGCTGGTTTTAACTAAAATGTAGAAAAAAACCTAAAAGCTAAAAAAATATATATCTTATTAGATGCTGTCTGTATAGAGGCTGCTTAAGGCAATAAACATTATTTAAATTAAACCTTTCTGTATTATTTTACACTGAAGAGTTTGGTCTAAAAAAGGGTAGATTCAGACTAGATATGTGAAAGAATTTTCTTTATTATGAGGATGGTGAAACACTAGGACAGGTTTCTCAGAGAGTTGGTAGACACTCCGTCCCTGGAGACATTGAAGGTCAGGTAAGATGAGGTTCTAAGCAACCTCACTCATCTGAAGATTGCTACTCATTGCAGGGCTGTTTTACTTAGAGGATGGCAAGGGTGTCTCCCAGTACGTTGTTTAAAAATAACACTGCTTACATGGACAAACATTTCCTGCATCTGTAAATTCTGCAATGGGTGGTGAAAAGGTCCTGAAAATAAAATTGTAGCTAGAGTACCTAATTCAGAGAAATTTCATTATTCAAACCCATCTATATGGGTTATATATATATATATATATATATAATGAAAAGTTGGTGGTATTAAGCTGTTTTGAATGTTGTGATGGTTTAACCCCAGCCAGCAGCCAAGCCCCAGCTTGCAAGCCAACAGCTGCTCCCCCTCCAGTGGGACTGGGGAGAGAATTGAAAGGGTAAAAGGTAGGAAACTCCTTGGTTGAGACAAAGACAGTTTAATGGGGAAGGCAAAAGCCCTAATAGGAACAGAATGCAAATAAAGCAAAGCAAGGAATAACTTCACTGCTTCCCCAGGGCAGGCAGGTGCTCAGCCATCTCCAGAACAGCAGGGCCCCATGACACATAACAGTGTAACATGGGAAGATGAACACCATCACTCCAAATGTCTCTTCCTTCTTCCCCCACTTTATGTACTGAGCACGATGTCACCTGCTCTGGGATGTCCCTTTGGTCAGTTTGGGTTCACCTGTCCCAGCTGTGTCCCCTTCCAGCCTCCCAAGCGCCCCCAGCCCCCACCCCAGCAAGGCACTACGAGAAGCAGAAAAGCCTTGGCTCTGTGTAAGCCCTGCTCAGCAATAACAAAAACATCTCTAAGAAGATAGAGTGAAGAAAATTAACTTTACCCCAGCCAAAACTAGTAGACATCTATTTACTCATAACTATAGAATCAGTGTTTGTCAGTTGTTGCAGTGTGATGCCATTCCCTGTTTCACCTATCCCAACTCCTCAGGTGTGCCAACCTTTCCTTTCCCCTTGTGCCCTCCTGCTAAGAGCTGTCCAGCAATCTTAACATTCCAGCAAGGGTGTCGTGTGGTTGGCAGAAGTTCAAAAGATGCCCCTCAGGTCCGGGCTCATTGGCCTGTCCAAGCATCTACATCCCTTGAGCCTTCCCCTCCTCACACCTGGTTGGCCCTCACCTGTCCCTTCCCCTCCCCCTGTCCCCGGGGCTTAAAAGGAGATGGGACCATGCGGTCTTGATTCTATTGGGAGCTGTTTCAGAGGTCTACCATCCTGCAATAAAACTCTGGATTACGACTCTACGATAGAATCCTCTCCTTTCTCTTCACCGGCGCCTGAACCTTTTCCACCAGAGGTAAACTGAGTTCCTACTATGCCTGGATTTGTTCCAAGTGCCCAGCTGCAGCATCCAGCCAGCCAAAGGTATCTCTGAGGTGAAACACCACAGCTGCCGCCTTTGGTCCAGCAGCAAGGGTCAGACGGGCCTAGGCACATCCCACCCTGAAATATTGGGATTAATATTCCATATATTGGCGCCCAACGTGGGGCTGCTCGAACCTGCAGCCCGAGAAGGAATCTCAGAACCTTGGAAAAGCTTTAAGGCAGCTTAGTGTCCACTGGAGAGCTATGCATCCACAGCTCTACCTGCCTTAAAGCTTTTCCAAGGTTCTGAGATTCCTTCTGGGGCTGCAGGTTCGTGCAGCCACACGGTCAGTGGAGTTTGAACAAAATTTTTGATTTCAGTATGCTTTTTCTTGCCCTCAGTCTGTGACCAGTGTCCTTTCATTTGGAAATGCTAATACTGGTGATGGGAGACCTGTCTGAAACTAAGCCATCATGAGCCTTGCCAGAATTTTCCATACTTATCTCCTTGGCCAGAGGACTGTTCCAGAATATAAGAGGACACATTTTTGTGATGTGTGTGTATATATATACTAAGCATCCTTTTTTTATTGCAATGTATAGAATTGATATCTAAATAGACAGTATTTAATCTTTGTATTTCCCCTATTCCAGAACTCAGGATCCCAATCACCTCTGTGACCCATTATCACCCTTGTGATATAAAACACATGTCCAGCACATGATGAACAATGGCAGGCAGAGGGAAGACTGGCTTATCTTTCCTTTAGTAATGTTAAAAAGATAACATGAAAAAAAATACCTTCTCTTCAGAATTCACATGTGACTTCCATTAGTCCCACAAAGCTGTCCCTCTGTTTCATAAGAATTTGTAATTGTTATTGAAGAGCAGCAACATCCTAATTTTAATTACTCTTTGCTTTCATTTTCAATGGAAAAAAAAAAAAGAGGGGAGGGTACGTGTTTTGATAAAAAAGAGGTTCTGAAATAGAAAAGTTCACATCTTTTATGCTGGAATAGAGCAGCAGACCCATGGAAAAAATAAGGTCCTGGCCTATCTGTTGTAATTGAACAGAAGAGGAGCTGCCAATAGCATAAACTGCTTGGTCATCTAAGGAACTTTGATAACTCTGCACTTAAATGAAATATAGTTCACTCAGGAAACAAAAAAGAGGTTTTACTGCACTCTCATTTTCCTTCTTTCAGAAGCTTTTTGAAAATTAGGTATGCAATGGGTATTTCCAGTTTAATCATATTTTAGAATTTTTAACTATTACTTAAAACTCAAATTCAGTGTAATCAGCCCATCTGTTAGCAATGGTTATAAAATTATGTTGAAGATTAAAAATCTGATGCAGTGTCAATATGTCCTAGCATAATTAAGCTTGTTTTATGATGAATGACTAGGATATGGCTTTTGTCTACTTGAGCAGCTTTAAAGTGATAAACCTTTTGTAAGGCTAATGTACAAAGTGCAAAGGTATGTTCAGAACAAAAACAACAACAACAACAAAAAAAAAAAAAGGCAAAAGCTCAGATGCTCTATTCATAGATGTGCTAGCTTTACAGGCCTTTGGAAATGCCAGCAGAGTAATTCCACATTACAACCAAATTCACTGCATTTGTCAGTCCATCAAAAACTATCTTGGCTCTACCCTTCTCCTTGCAGAATGACACCAAAACAGGCATTAAAAATGCAAATTTGCTAAATTCATTATTTGTTTTAGAAAGGGCCAGCATGACCTGCAGAGGCACCGGTGGAAAAATTAGCACAGCATTTGCTTACATGAATTGAGGGTATTGCTAAAAATACTTACTCTGTTCTTCAGCACTTGAAGCATTGCAACATTAACGTTTTAAGCATTTTAATTCTGGCATTACTGTGAAACTGCTATATATAATCATCTCTATTGGAAAACCATTCTTTATGTGGACACTTTATCCCTTTATAACATGTCCTTGGAGGGGGAAAACCTCCTCATTTTGCAAAAATAGAACTGCATAAGTCCTTTATACACAATCTGTGTGCTAAACTTCCTGCAGTCTTCTTCCCCTACAAACTCTGTCTGCAGATGAAGTGTTTTAACCTTGCCCTCTTAATTTATTCTACATTTTAATTTTCAATAAACAGATGCCGCCTCTTTTCGCGCCTGTTTCCACATTGTTCCACATTCTGCCTGGGTTGTATCTGCATGTGTGAATATTCAATTATCTGTTTCTCCACCATTCTGCAACTGATGTACTAAATGTCTGTACAGGTTTGGGGGAGGGTAACTGGGGAAGGCAAAATTTAGATGAAAAAGAGTTACAGAAGTTTCAGCTCTTCTGAAAGTCAGGAACTTGGCTCAGAAGCTGCTAAACTAAGAAGAAAATCGTAAGCCACAACTAGAAGTTAAAGGATTACAAGAACATTACTGTACAGAAGCAGAACTGCTGCACACTGGCTTATCAAATGTGAGTGTTCCTTTAGTCAGCACTTGGGTGTGAAATGCTCAAGAGACACCAAAGTGGCAGAAGAGGCTGTTAGTGCTGCTGCTGCTTGTGAAGTATATATTTATATACTTTAATTAAAGCTATGTAAAGGATAGAATATTATTCTTTAAGGGTGTGGCCTGAAAAAGATCAGAGAATAGCTCTTCAGTACAGCTCTTCAAGATCTTGTGACCCAAAAGTCTTAGCTGCAGCTATAAATAGCCTTAATGTGTAAATCTAAGGAATTCAGGGCACAGAACTGCACTTTTTTCCAAACAGGACAGTCAGTGACTGCTGCATTATTCACTGGTAAGAACACCTCTTTCCCTGAAGCAGTAGTGAGTTCTCACTGGTTGCAACTGGTACCCTTACCTTGCACACTCCTAACTGGATAAATGACTTGTGCTGGCATCTGCTCTCCCACTGTGATGATCAAAACCAGTAAGCATGGAATAATATTCTTGTTCTGGACAGCTTTAAGGCTGTGTGGAAAAACTGAGCTAAACTGTGTCAGAGGTACGTACCAAAATC
Organism: Molothrus ater; assembly: GCF_012460135.2. Taxonomy (NCBI): domain Eukaryota; kingdom Metazoa; phylum Chordata; class Aves; order Passeriformes; family Icteridae; genus Molothrus; species Molothrus ater. Next base: position 103,263,109 of record NC_050480.2, on the reverse strand, counting down.
AGCAGGCTGGGTAGGTATGAAGGTTGGGTTCAGAGTCCTATGTCTGCCCAAAACAGTACAAAAGTTAGAACATCACAGGTGGATCAGGAGGTCACGCACAGGATTCTGCAACCATGGCAGTTTGAGAAGCCAGAGACATTCAATGGAAGGATGGCAGAGTGAGGACATGATGATTCAGAAACTTCAGCTCACCAGGCAGCCTTTGCAGGAGACCTGCACAGCTGCAGGTGGCAGGTGAAGCCAGCCTTGCTCTCCCATCCTCACTCCTTCAGCTGTGACCTCTCAGCCACAGCAGGGTGCTCTCTGTCTGCTCTTTGCATCCACACTCCTCTCTTTTCTTACCTGGCAATAATTAACTGGGTTTTGCTCATCTGGCAAGGGCTATGTTCTGACTTAAGGTGCAGCAAAGCACCCTCCATCTGTCCTGTAGGTCCTGCAACAAAAGCAGAAAGACCCAGATAGGAAAGTGTGACACAAAAACTTAAGTGACTAAGAGGTTGCTGTGAAAGACCTCTATAATCAGTGAAGCCTGATGATTAAGAGCCAGAGCAGGATCCTGACACTTATAGGAGCATATGTGTTGTCCTGAGGCTCTGTGGCAGAGGCACCCCTAACCAATATAATGCAATTGCACAGCTGTTTAAAACTGCCATTCACAGTGCAGACAATTGGTGACAACAACCAGAGCAGTAGAAGTGTCTAAAGGGCAGAACAAACATGATAAACAGCTCTCTTGCCTTTCAGACCTCGAACACAGAGGCACATGCTGCTTTGCATAAGGAAGCTGCCCCCCTCTGCTTCTCAAACCCAGACCACTGCTGCCACTTTCTGCCGCTGCTCAGCAGCTGTCCTGATCCACCCCAATCCCTCCCCCTGCTCTCCAGAAGCAGCAGTTTAGAAATGATTCCATAGCTACAGCCATAGTAAGCTGTGAGACCTAGAAATAAAAGTCTCCAAACTAAACTGAGACACAGAAAACACACTTTGCACAATTGTCCAGAAGTGCCCTGGGCTTTACAAACGGTAAGTGTCGGTTCTGCCCCTGAAACAAAAGCGGATCACTCACCTGGTGTGGTACATCTGGGATGAGACTCAAAGCCCCTGCACAGGTTTTGATTATTTTAGCCACCCTCCTCTTGAAAATGAGACATGCACTCCGTTTGTGTCCCTGAAAGCCACACCTAAGTCACAGTTTGTGTACTTGCCTGGCTTGAGCCCTGCAGCCCACACAGGAAAACAATTTCTGTAAATGGACTGTTCAGAGATCCATCCCTTGCATGCAGATTTCCAGGAGATCAAACAAATTAAACCAAGAAATTAAAACATGTCTCAATGTACAGCCTATCCAGCTCCATGCAGCATAGAGAAAAGTGCTGCCTAGATATAGGTGTGCTTGGTGCCCAGAGTGAGATGGTGTTAGCAACTCGAGTCAGTGTGCCAGGCAAAGACTGTGCAGCTGCAGCTCTGCTCGAGGCAATGAAAGTGAGGAAACTCAGCAAAAAAAACCAACAAAAACCCAACCATAAAACATTCTAAACTGATAAGTATGGAAAAGGAAAGGGGATGTTCCACCAGTACACTGCCCAGCGCGAGACAGGAATGATAATAAAGTTACCTCCCTGTAATCAGACCCTTAAAAGATAGTGAGCTCTGCTCACTGGATGAAGTCAAACCTGTTCCTGTCAGCAGGCACAGGCTACTGCTGCAGCACATTCCTCATGTGGAATAGCAGGAGCATCAGCAGGAATTTGATAGGTCTGCTCAGGCAGCACAGTGGCAGGGAGCTGATCAGTAGGTAAGGCAGAGAAGTGCAGAGTATCCATAAATCAGAAATAGAGAAAGATTTAATTACATGCTTGGTTAATATTTACAAACATTGACATTTTTGTTCAATATGTAAATAAAACAGAGATAAGAGACAGGGACTGCAGTAGCCAAGCAAAGCCAAAATACACCAGGTTAGAGTATTTGCTGTGAGCTGGCATATGCCTGGAGAGTGGAATGGAGACACACTATATAAACTGAAAGGATAAATAAATAAATATTGACATTGTTCTACACCTGTTTAGCCTCTGGAGACCAGTGATTTGTGGGACCATATGCTGGACAAAATGAGACTGTTCATTGATAATTGTAAATGTGGTGACCCCTTGCAAACTGGATATTAAAAATATTAAGTAAATGGCACATTTTAATTATGCAGTAAAGAGGCTGATCTCCACCATTAAAAGACTGCAGCTGTCAGGAAGAATTGATCATATGACAGAAGGTAACATTTATTTGGTAGTAGACCTTGGTAAAAGACATCCCAAACAATCTTTAGAGTCTCAGACAAACACATTCAGTTCAGACTTGAGTTTAACCGTGAGGCTTCATTTTCTTTGCCTTTCAGCTGAGACAATTTTTATCTGTTCCTCATATCCTATAGGGCTTGTTTGTTTTTTATTTTTGTTTTAATCTGTTTTGAAGTATTTAAATTTCAAATGAAGTATTATTAAATGAGAAACTGTAAACGATGGAGTTCAGAATTGGAAGTCAACACATTTGTTATTCTTTTTGCCAAAGGTATTGAGTAAGTTGCATAATTAGCACAGTATTATATCATCTTTGTCAACATAAACAGAGCTTTTTTATTGTCTTTGAAAGTGCCACTGGTGAACAACTGAATGTGCAGACTCCAAAGAGCAGCGGCCCAGGAAGAGCTGAGAGCATCCACAATGCCTGATGAAGTTGCATAAGGAAATGAAGGAGACACGTAGCCAGTGGTCACCGGCAGAACTGCACAACGCGCTCGCGCATCCGCTGCCACCTCTGAGCCCAGGAGAGAAACCACACGCAGCCTTTGGGACTTCCTTCCTGCCTGCTGGGATCTGGCCTTAAGACAAATGTGTGATGGTAAAGCAGCAGCCCAAGTGGATTGACTCCTCTCACTGACCCAGAGAAACCCTTCTATCAAACCCTGTGGGGTTTGACATTTTCCTCTTCCACTTCCGATTCCGTGAAGCACAAGGAGTGTGTCACATTGTGCCGATCCTGTGGTGAGGCACTTGCAGAGTCTGAAGGTTGGGGCACGTGAAATAAGGAGCTGGAAGAAAGCAGGCTGCTATTCCGTTGGAAGCAAAGGGGAGCGTAGGCCCATAGAATACCTCTTCCTTCCCCTCCTTGCTAACATCCAGCACCTGCATGGCAAAGCATACAAATATTTTTGGGATCACAGAAGAAAGCTGAAACAAATTTGCTGGCACCCATCTCATGTATTTACTATTAATCCCAGCGTAAAGGTAGTTTCAGAGAATTTCTAGATTATTTATGGATCTGGTGATCCATTTGCTGTTCTCATCACCCAACCCAAAACCTGAGTGCTCAGGCACTCAGGAGCAAACAATGACATTGGATCCTGCTTGCTGGCAGGAAAATGTGCAGCCATGCAAGTGGGTTACTCTGCACAGAAGGGCTCCTGTTAGCACAGAGCACAAATCGTTTGTCAGCTCCAAGGTATTTAGGGGGCACAGAATCTCTGTGGAAGATGGGAATGCCAAATAAATGAGTGACTTAAAGTAAGTAAAGAAGTTTAAAGAAAAAATGGAATTTTTTCTTCCAAAGGAGAGAGCAACCTCAGATTTCCTCAATTGGGAGATAAAAGGACTAGTTTTGCTGGTTAGAGCCAGGCACACTGCCAACAGCTGAGGAGGGACAGCACACACAGCTCTGCCAAATCACTCATTATATTTCTTTTCCCTTTTATGTGGGGACTGTGTCAGGCAGGCTGCCAGTTCACAACCAGTCTGGGGATGTGGACAAATGTCCATTTAAGAAAGCAAGATCCCAGGATTATTTTTGCTTGTCACTAAGCCATATTAAAACCCAGGTGCAATACTGCAGAGTACCTGTTGATTATAAACGAGCCCACTGGTGGAGCACAGCTGCTACCTCTACACGGTGCTATTACTCCATCAAAGCATTATGTGTCAGCTATATCCAAGCCAGCCTGAATGACTTTTTCCAAGAATTTTTTTTTTGTGTGGTATCCAACAACTTGCAAAAACACAATTATACCAGTGACCAGAACATGTTTTTAACTGTTTATCTTGTGTTATCTTATCTTTACAAATTCATGCTACTAAGTGTTCAATGTAAGACCAGCAGCTTGGCAACCTAATATACTCCCTTCTTATGCTAAGCCTAACCTCTAGTCTTATGGGACAGTTTGGAGGTGAAATTCTAAAATCCAAAATGTTGGAAGCTAATAAAAATGTTGTTTATCAGCAAAAGTGCAGAAACTGAGATATAAACAGGAGTTTCTGCTTTTAACTGCCCAGCTGGTGACAAAGCAGTGGCTGTGATGCTGAACTGCTTCACTCAGAAACATGCAGAAAGATAAGAATTCCTAATTTCTGTACCAAAATACCTGAAAGCCATGGATCTGTGGGTGAGCTGCTTTTATAAAAGATGGGAGAGCAGATGAGTTTGTAGGAGAACCTATTGCCTAGGGCAGGGATCAAAAAACTTCTACTGAAGCTTTAAGGCAGTAAGCAGTAGGGCAGGTAGCAGGCTGACTGCACTTGGTCAATGAACAACTCATCAACTCTGGCTGCCCTTCAGAAACACAACTTGGAAAGAAAAGAAAAATCCCAATATGGGCTGAAAAATTCTTAGCCCCATCATCCATCTCTGCAACCTTTTAAATTTGAACTTGATTGTGTAATCAGTGAATTATACACATTATTTTATCCAAACCTTGCCAAAGGAAAGATAATTTAACCCTAGTTTACTGGAATTTCTTAGAGGAATTGAATCTCTTGGCTCATCTGGAAATACTTTTAATTTCTACAGTATTTCCTCTCTGTTTATGCAGGTTCAGTGGCTGCATAAGAAATATCCTTAATCTCTCCTCTTCACATGTATTTTCCCTTTTTAATAACAACTGTGCAAAACTTATACTTGCAAGATTATTGGAAAAGACTTGAAACCTAAATCGCTCACCTGGATACATGCCAAAGGCTCATTTGTCCAAATCGAATAGCCACCAACTAAATATATTCTACCATTGTGGACAGCAACTCCAGACTCATTTTGACCTAAAGCAAAGAAGGAAATAGAAACCACTTTCAGTGTTTAATTAACCCTTTTAACACCGAATGCTGGAGTTCTGAAATGGCATGCAAACACTCCTGGCAGTGACTTAACTGTTTCAGAATTCCCATTGTGTCGGAGTGAAGGTGAGGCGCGGGGGCAGTTCTTTGCTCTCTACAGGAGCCCTGCCTGGTGCTGCCCAGATGAGCATTGATGTGGCTGTGCAGGGGACCATCAGCTCCCTCCCGTGTGCCACAGGTGACAGACACGGTCCCCACCGAGTGCCCCTCCCGTGCTGCCCACACTCCTCCAGGTACAAGGACACTGAAAACCACAGGAGCTGCTGCGCAAGTTCATCCCCATAGCAACAGTCTCCCAACAAGTTTGGAAGTTTTGAAGGAAAAATACAGCCTAAAAAAAATCTGCACTACACAGTTCACCTGGCATATTTAGTGCCAGTTGTACTGACAGAAAGAAAGGCTTAGGTAGCTTCTTAAGGCACAGGTTGTGGAAAGAACCTGGAGGCAGTGGAGAGGAGGCTGCCTCACAGCATTCAGTGGGACAGGGTCAGCTCCAGAATGAGAGGGTGTCTGCAGTGCCAGGGTTTTGCAGTTGCAAATCAGATGACATCTTTCTCAAAAGCTGACAGTTCCTCCACATTATAAATTAATTAACTAGTGAGCAAAAGACTCATGAAAAACTAGTTCTGTTTGACCATGTGTAATTCCTTTTAAATCTATGCCTCTCTCCCTATGTCCATCAAGTACTCTGATGGGCTGACTTGGAAACCAAGCAACCCTTCTGCTGGTGCTGCTCTAAGAATGTGTCACATGCCTGTCTGGAAGTGTGGCCAGCACGTTCAAGAAGGTGATTCTGCCCCCCTGCTCCACTCTGGTGAGACCCCACCTGGAGTGCTGTGTCCAGCTCTGGCGACCTCACTACAGGAAGGATAGTGACCTGCTGGAGCAAGTCCAGAGGAGGCCACCAAGTTAATTAAGAGAGATGGAGCACCTCTCCTCGGATGAAAGGCTGATAGGACTGGGGTCTGTTCAGGCTGAAGAAGAGAACGCTTCAGCCTGACCTACCTGTGGCCTTCCACTACCAGCAGAGAGCCTACCAGAAAGCTGGAGAGGGACTTTTAAAAGGGCATGTAATTACAGGACAATGGGGATTGGCTTCAGGCTGGAAGTGACTAGGTTTAAACTAGATAATAGGAAGAAAGTCTTTACTGTGAGGGTGGTGAGGCTGCCCAGAGAAGTTGTGGATGTCCAATCCCAGGAAGTGCTCAAGGTTGGATGGGGCTTTGACCAACATGGGCGTAGTGGGAAGTGTCCCTGCCCATGGCATGGGGTGGGAACTAGATGATCTTTAAGGTGCCTTCCAACCCAAACCACTCTACGATTCTATGTTTCTCCCTGGGGTTCAAGGGGAATACTACATCTGGGAATTGTATCAGGTGGAGGTGAACTTTGGTGGACTGGGTGGCAGGCACAATGAGCTGCAGTGTTTTGCAAGTTCCATCTATAACAGTTCTTCCTAATAAGTCAATAAGAGCTTTACAGATCCTGTAGTTAACTAAGTGCTCAATTAATTTCTGACTTGATGGAATTCCAACAAGGACACGTCCTTTTGGGTAATTTATTAAGAAGATACTGTTTAGAAATAAGCAAGAGTTAACAGATTTCAGTGAAAGCTTTGCCCTATAATGCTGGCAGAAACCACTACAAAACGATGTTACATGGTAAAGACACATCAGTCTCTTGTACACTCATATAGGGAGCTAAACCAATACCACACCCAAGCTTTTGGAGAATTAAAAAACATTACTGGTAATATTATGACAAATTATTTTTGATTGCTAAATGAAATGAAATTTATCTGCAACTTTTTCAAAATTTAATGTACAATGTATGAAAACAAATGTTTTGTAGACCACTGAATGCCAGAACTGTAATGAAAAGTGTCTTCTTGGCTAACAGCGGACCCTGAATTGGAAGCACTTGTCACAAAGTCATGGATTTCCACAGACTAAAGGCATCTAAAGGGAAAAGATGTTTCAGTTCCCCTTTTGACCAATGCTCACCTGTCAGCATGTTGAAGCTGCAGCGGGTCCACTGGTCGGTGTCTATGCTGTAGGAGTCGATGTGACGCACCAGGATGCGATCGTTGTTGTAGTCGAGGTCGTTCCCCCCTAACACGTAGAGCTTCCTCTGCACGGCCGCCATGGAGTGATACACCCTCCTCTGCAGCATCGGGCTGCGGCTTAACCACTTGTTCTGGAACGAGAGAGAGCTGGTCCAGCACTGCTCAAAGGCACACCTACAGTGCTAGTGCAGCAGCACAGTGCTGGTTTCCTCTTACCCTTGGTGAGGAACCACAAGTGCATATACTGGTTCTGGTCATATGCCAGACATGTGTGCTGGCTGTAACTCTGAATAAGGAGAGTGGACTTTCAACACGTGGTTTATAGTTCTCACATTTAAGTTCATTAATTTAATGGCATTTCTTGCTCTAATTTTTTTGTCTAGCTCATCAGGTTTCAAAGGTCTTTTTTTTCCCTTTATAACTCAGTAGCAAATTCTCCTTAAACCAGACTATTAACTGTCTCCTTTGTATACGGTGCTAAAATTATCTGTACCAATGAGCTCTGTTATGTGAGAAGAGAGATTCTTCTGCCTTTTGTTATTCAGAAGCTTATTTGATCTTATCCTTGGGGAATAAAGCAACAGGAAAAATAATTTCCTAAAGAATCTTCTCAAATGATTCATTTGGTTTAATGTCAACCCTTTATTTGTGGCAACTTACAAAGTTCCAACCCTTTGCGTATTTTTCTTACTCATTAACAATATTCAAGAATTTTACCTGCTTAGGGGAGAGGTAGGAAGATATGGAAGACAAGGGAATAAAGCAGAGTATTTTATACCTGCGAAAACAATTGCTCCTGCTATGCCTACCAAATCAAACAACCTGGCAAGGGATAAGATTAATTTAAGTGGAGGAAGTTAAAAATCCGTGAGGAAATTTTTTGCGATACATGTGCAGCAACTCCAGAGTCTCTGAGCCTTCTGCCTTTTAACCTCCACAATATATAGCTATACATTTCAATGTGTAATAGTTGAATATTAGGCATTAATGTTTGCATTAGTAGTCCAGTCTCTTAACACCAGACTATAGACACCATCTGCTTTGCAAAGCCTGCCTGCATCCCCTGATTATATCTTTAGCTTCCTCCACTGCAGTGCCTGCCAGGTGAGCCTCAAAGCACTGCAAAGGCAGCGAAGCAGAGGGGCCTGGCAGGGTCATTTCTAATAAGGCGGCGTGTGAATACTAATGAGCGGTGGGGAGGCAGGGGTCAGTGCAGGAGGCTGGCTGGCAGGTAGCTGTGTGCTCGCTGGCAGATGGCAGGCATTATCGACTCGCCACAAAGGCCGCGCGCGGCAGCGGGCGCTGCGGCTCCGTGATGGAGCGATTGAGATTCCGCGCGAGGTGCGAGCAGATGTGATGGTTTCCAGTACCCACCGTAAACAATATGCCAGCAGAATTTTTAAAGAGAGCTTGTGTGTACAAACACGAAGCAGACGTTGTTTGAAGAATGCAAGTGCACAGTTCCTCTGTAACTCTTCGTGTGCCAGGCCGGGCTCCTCGCCATCAGCACGGCACGCTGAGGCAGCCCCAGCACCGGTAATTTGGAGGGCAACTTTCACACCAGCAAGTGAAGAATCCCAAGTGAAAGGTACACAATAGAGACAGGGCATCCAAATATGTGACCCCCTCACAAGCAAAGTAGGATTGCTGCCTTTAATTGCTACTTGGATTTAGGACAGTCAGCATTTGTAGTCAATGACAAAACTGCACCTTGAAAAGAACGAGGCAGGTCTGTCATCTCCTGCTTCCTCTTCAGGCATTGGATCTGCTATGGTTTAAATAGTCAGTGGGAACCACATAGCAGTATCTCCTGGCACAATTCTGTTCCAAATACAGCAATCAAAGCCCCTATCCTACAATCAGAAAAGTCAATACTCTTCCACGTGGGTGTAAATCAGGCTATGCAACTCTGATTGCAAGCTTAGGACTTTTAATTCCTAATACAAGCAAGAGGGCATAACCATGCCCTAACCCTCTGAAATGGTTACTGAGCCGTGCTAACCTAATCAAAACACATACATTATGTATGAAATAATCCCTAAAAGATATTTTAGGTGCTTGGGTAATGAAATGATAGGCACCCTTGCAGTCAGCAGAGTAAGTCACGGCCAGGTAGTACAGTTCTCAAAGTATTCAGGAAACAAAAAGCCCATATATGCAATTCAAACCAGAAATCCCAATGACAAGGAGCAGTTTCAGAACACTGACTTTGAGTATACATTGCCCAGGGCTGCTGGATTACAAAAAAAAAAAAGAACAAGCAAAATAAATACTGATAAATACAGGGGATTTAAAGCACATTTCTGTATTTAACCTAGGATGTTTCTAATTCCTACAGGCTTAAAAAATGTAATAAGTTGTCAGGATCTCCATCACTCTGTTAAACTCACACATCAGTACAAAGTGAATTTAAAACACCACTAATTCAAATGGTCAGCATTTTTAGCCTCACAAAATCTTGTATGTATTTGCCAAGAGATCTGTTTGAAGCAAAACAAAACATATAACACAAATACTCACCTGCTTAGGATCATAGACCATGAGTCTATTTTGATATTGTGCAGTATTTGTTACTCCTCCTATAAAAAGAGTTTATACAGGTTACATTTTTTCATACAGGCAAAGCCAGGACCAAGATCAGGTACAGCAAAATAACCAATGCTAGACTTCATCTGCAGATAATAATTACATTACATACCACCACTTCTGCTTACATTCCACTGCACCTCTTAATCTGGTTACAAGGGAAAAAGCAGCCCCATTTGTCAAACATAAAGCAACACAGAACAGCATCAATAAACAGCCCCCATACACTTCCTTTGTACAGCTAATTCTATGGGCCAAAAATGAGTAAAAAATGGATCTCTTTATACATAACTGTGCATTTAGCCTTCAAGACAAAAAGATAAAACCTATTCCTGTTCAAAGGAACATCCAGTGTGTGACAGGGTTTAAAAGAGGAGGAGATGGGCTTGCATCAATGAGAAGGAAGAGGTCAGAGAGAAGCCCTACCTTACCAAAAACATGACAGGGGATACCACTGCCAGTTAAAAGCACAGTTTAAGCCTGTGCAACTGTGCTTATCTGTACACTTGAAAGAAATTCTGTACTTAATTTGTATTATAGAGAACATCTCATTTAGTTGTAAACTTAAGTTGGAAGGTCCCTCCACAGTGACGAGAAACAGCCCTACCATTTACTTTTCAATACTGGTCAGGAAATCATGGTGTTAAGCACCTAGAAAAGCTCAGAATAGACTCTGACCCAACTAGATGCTGCAAACCAGCTGTTTACCTCAACACAGTAAAGAGATATTCATTGCCCAATCATCCTCTTGTTTTGTTTAAAATGGCAAATTTCACTAAGTAAACATGGAAAACTCCTTCAGTTTGTAATCTTACCCTTGCAAACATGTTTTTGAATGTGCTGAAGCCTCCTGGGGACATGGTATCACTGCAGCACTGCCACAGTTCCCAGTCCCCCTCTGTCACCACGCTGGGCCCATGGGAAGATGGAATCAGAAATAAGGCACAGGCAAGCTGCTCCTCACCTTCATCCTGCCACGAGGTCTGGCAGAACTAGGGCATGTCAGTGGCCACACACCAGTGACACTCATACTGACAGACAAACTATTTATTTTAAACTTTTAATGGTCCGTACCAGAAGTGGACAAAATCCGTGGCAATGAGAGGAAAGATTTTCATCTTATTACATTTCATTTTGTTGATGTTTCCCTTTTTGTCAGGGCGTTCCCGTTTCAGCCAGAACAGCAGCACAGTGACTTACATTCCTGCTGGCTGAGCAATGGCCCAGTCCCACAAAGGTTGCTGGGTTGGTTTCTTCCCTTTTATCCCCAGGCTCTGTGCTGGGGAATTCTCATTTTGCCAGCCTCCAGGTGGACTGAGGGCAGCATTTTGGTTCAGAGCCATATTGTGATTTTGAAGCAACTCTGCCACCTCCCCCATGTCATTTTAGGCTGTAGGCTGGGACTGGTGTGCATTCAAGTTAAACCAGAAGCTCTGCTCCAGATGTGCACCAGCCATGCTCCAGTTCCTAATGGCAGCATAAGGGTGCGAAATCATAACTGGTCTTTTGGCTTTGTACCATCTGAGCACTGGGAACATTTGAGCCAGAGGACCAGAACAAACTTAGCCCAAAGCAAAAAATATGAAGGGTACATGGAATGAACACAGAGAACTTGGTGCCAAAGTTTACCTGCTGATCTGCTCCTACTGGACTGAGCTACTTGCTGACATAGAAGTACCTTCTGACCACTCAAAAAAACTTGAGTGGGGCCAAAAATCTATAGCAGAAACTACAGATGCACCTATTTTAGAGTCTTTTCTTCAACTGCAGCAGCAAGGAGAAATGATGCTGTTACTTGGGTGCATCTCTGCAAGCACCAGCCTGTGCTGGGCACCTCCAGAGGGACGGCAGCCCGAACTCCCAGCTCAGAGATGCTCACAGGCTGGGATGAGATGCAGTCACTCCAAACTGTTTCCATCACACTATGCCACACCCTGCCCATCACAGCACATGTGAAATGCACACACACGAATAGGCATTGGAAAGCAAAGACTGCTCCTGTGTCTGATCTCACAATCTGTTATTTGTCTCTACACTGTTGTGCAGCCTTCACATTCCTAGTGGTCATCAGCCAGACAGACAAAACAATCTTTCTAGTATCTGTTTTGTAATTTGATTTTTTTTTACATATAGTTATTTTCACTCTCAGCACAATGTCTAAAATTAGACATCAGATTAGTACTTTGAAAAATAAAAACCATAGTTATTTGGTTTATTACCTCCAGAATGTTAAACTACAGGAGACACATTTGAAACACAATTTTGGGTCATACATTTCCATTCTGAAAGGACACCTTAATTCGGGGAGAAAGATGTGAAGGAAGAAGAGAAAGAAGAGTGTTGTTTCCTCATAAAGTAATAAAATAAGCAAAATTATTTCTTTCTCTTCACAAAGGGCCCCTCACACCAAGTACACAGCTTACATCTTTTCCCCTGCAATATTGCTCATCTCTGGTGTTTTATCATTACATTCCCTTCACATACCGCTCTTCACTTTTAGATTAATCTGCCAAAATGAGATGCTAAGGATTTGCATACAGATTTGACTACACAAAAATAGATCTGGAATTAATAACAGTCTCTATATGTTTTAATTTCTTCTAGACTGGAGTACCCTTGCCTCCAGCAGTATTCTTGGCTTTGAAAGTCATCAAGCTGATTTGTCTGCTCTTAGGTTATGATGCCACATGCTGCTACACTGTCCCCTGCAATCAAAGTGCTCGCAGAGATAGATTCCATGCCTTCCCCTAACAAGTATATTTTATAGATTGGCAGTTTTGATCTCCCCTCCCCAGGGGGATAATCTGCATCTTAACAGGTTTCTATAGATACATCTGTCATTAAATATGCCATCTTATATCTGCATCAATTTTCAAACTCTAGTTCCTTCTAACTTTGAAGTGCTATAGCAAAAGTTTAAAATTTTCTGCCAAAATTCAGACTTAACAAGTTTGCAATGTCCTCTTGAACTATTTTTTTTAATACTACAGACAGCTGGGAAGGGGCAAAAGAGCAGCAATATGTCTCTTAAAAATAAGAAAAGAAGGGGGAAAGGAGTTTAAATGGTACTAAAAATAATACATACTTTCTCAGAAAAGAAATGGGGTGGTTCTGAGAGAATTTCTTACACTTCTCTGTTGTGTTTTCTATGAGGAAAGGATAGGATAGAGAGCCATCATAATGAGAGAAAGTAGTTAAAAATACAAACTCTGCTATTAAATTTGATGCCAAGCAATAACAGCTAATGTGGTAGTAACCCAACAGTTAGAGAAAGAGAAAAAAATGTCTGTCTGGTTAAATGACAGAAAATTTACAGTTTGGTCAGCATTTGCTGTTTTTGTGAACAGAGTGATGATTACACCACTTCACATGAGCAGCTTGCTTTGAGGATTCCATTTCCTGGGAGGCAAGGAGTACCCTCAGGACAAGACTTTCTTGCTCTTACAGACAGGAGCACACCATCATGGAAAGGCCATCATGCAACCCATGGGCTCACAATGTTTTTACACTGCCACAATAACTATCTCTCACTCCCTTGTAGGCTGTAAGTGTTGCTTTTTAAGCCTTTCAAGACCTGTAAATTCCCAACTCATGCAACAGTGCCCCTCTACACGAAGAAATTGCTCAAGGATTCCAAAACGCACCTCGTCCATCCCTTTCCCACACTTGATAAACAGTTTGAATTATTACATCCTCCCAAACACTCCGAGAAACACCTTCAAGACACACTTCTAAAAAGAGAAGGGCAGGAGGCAGTAGATTCCACATTTTCCTCAATGACAAAATATAAGCCATACTTATAACGTGGCCTAGCAAGCCCCCATATGACTTGAGAAACCTGATCCAATCCAAATTCCCAGGAAGTATCACAACTCCCCACAGTCCCCAAGCGTGAGGCTGCGTGCAGAAATCTGAGTTCACTGGGAGACGTGTCAAACAACACGCTGGCAAAGAGCTCCCACGTGTGCTCCTTGCAGCAAATCCAGGGAATATATAGAAACCCACCACATGTACCCTAAGGTGCTCTGGTATTTTAAACCAGAAATCTCTCCTCTCTCAGGTGTCTGTGTGTTAAAGACAAGATAATCCTTCCTCAACATGCAAAGCAAACCTGCTGCCTCTTACTGCAGCCAGCCCAGGTGCAGTGAGGACAGCTGAGCTGGAGCACATTCCCCCAAGGTAAGGAGTCCCCTGGAAGAGGCCAACAGCAGCACTGCTTAGTGCTCCTTGACTCCAGATGCAATCGAGCCACAAACAAGAGGGGGCACAAGCCTCAGCTTTGTTTAAATCATTAAAGCTGGATGTTTACATTCAGTCTAAGGTGAATCAATGGCATCAAAAAAATAATGTCCTATCACTGAAAGGTGTGGGATCATTCATTCAAATACAGTAAAAATGAAGTCTGTATATATATGGAACATATAAAGACTAAGACTGGGCCACTAAGGAATTTTTATGCACTTGTTAACCTCCCATTCCCAGTAAATCCTGTGCCAGCCACATTGTAAAACTTGATTTGGATGGATTCTCCTGTAAACTCCTATTATTCCAGATCTATTTTTCATAAAATAATTTTATAGACTTTTCCTGAGAAAAAATTCTTTACTTCACGACAGCATACTGATAGTAAGGTCATACTTTTCATCCCAAAAACCTCGCAAACTCAGAATAATTCTTCAAGATATGTTATCACCACCATTTCCTTGGTCAAAATCTCCACGATTAAGGAAAAAAACCAACAGTTTAAAAACCAAAAGAATGAACCTTGAATTTTGAAAAAAAACCAAACCTATCTCCTATATGAAGTACAAAGCAACTGTAGAAGGATGGTTTGTTTACCTCCTTCCCCCAGGCTGAGTTTCTATGTGCATGTCAAGATGTTATTTTAGCTGACACACTTAAGGTCAGACAACTTGGGCCTCTGCAAAACACCAGTGTAACACTTAGTTTTAAACAAGACTTTTCATGTGCTAATCTCTGGAGCACCTAAGGCAAGGGGAAGTGTCATTAGCCCAAGATGCAGGTGCAGGAATGACCCAGAGCTGGAATGCCTGGCAGAGGTTCCCTGTCCCTCGATGTCCACAGGGGCACTAGACCTATACAGGTGGAGGAAGGTTAACATGGATAAAAAAGGAGGTCTCCAGATTTGCATGTGCACTCCACAGAGGATGCTGGGAAATGGGCAGAGTTCAAGTCCTGGCTCTTATGGAAAATATCTCCTCGCTTTTATAGATAGTGATTGTTAGTCACGTTGAACTACCAAGTGTTTAGTGTACTCAGTTTTTCTTTCACTGAAATATTTCACTTTACAAGCATTGTGGCATGCAATTCGTTTGTGAAATTGGTCATGGCACCAGATGTTAACTGGGGCCTGGAAGAATCACCTTTCTATAAAATTTCCAAACCATCTGCCCAGTGCAATGTCAGTACAGAGAACTTATTTGTTGTGGTTTAACCCCAGTCAGAAACTCAGCCTCACACAGCCAGTCATTTGCTCCCCCAGAATGGGATGGGGAGACAATTGGAAAAGTAAAACTGAGAAAATTTGTGGGTTGGGATAGAGTTTAACAGGTAAAGCAAAAGCCATGCACACAAGTGAAGCAAAACATGGAATTAATTAACTGCTTCCTATGAGCAGGCAGGTGTTCAGCCATCTCCAGGAGAGCAGGGATCCATCAAGCGTCAAACATCAGCCCTATGAACACTCCCCATTTCTTCCTTCTTCCCCCAGCTTTATATGCTGAGCATGACACCACATGATCTGGAATATCCCTTCGGTCAGCAGGGGTCAGCTGTCCTGGCTGTGTCCCCTCTCAAATCCTTGCCCATCCTTAATCTCCTCACTGGTGGGGTGGGGTGAGAAGTAAAAAACACCTTCACTCTGTAGAAGCACTGCTCAGCAATAGCAAAAACATTCCTGTGTTATGGGGACTGTTTCCAGCACAAATCCAAAACATTGCCCAGACTAGCTGCTATGAGGAACATTAACTCTATCCCAGTCAAAACCAGCACATTATTTTAAGAACTTCTCATGTTTTGTTTTTCTTTAAATAAGAAAATGAGGACTGTGGGGGAAAAACAATAAATAATGACATAAATATGAAAATATGGAGCTCGAAAAACTCAAGGGCTGAACCCATGTGTGCTGAGCAGAGGGACCGACTAGTTCCAGTATGCAAAAGGCTCCTTCTTTTAATCTGCTTCTGTCAGGTTAAAAACCCTAAAGAGCTGTTGGCAGCTTAGGAGTCCCTCTGTCACCTGAACACCAGCCACCCACCTGCTACTGCCAGTGTGTAAACTCATACAGTGGCTTGTTTTGTCCATTTTCTTTTCCTGCTGCCTTTGCCATAATTTTATTAGCTATTAGTTTTGAATCCTTGTCATATTTGTCCCAAAGGAGAATGAAAGCAAAGCTGAAAATGAATCTCAATAATAACAGAAATCCCTTAAGTCTAGTTAGCTTTTGATCAGCAAAGCCTTTAAGAGGGCACAGGGCTGTAGCAGAGGCACTGAGTGAGTAAATGGTCAGTGTGCAGATCAAGCTTTGACGATGCTCTCCACAAATAGAAGAGCTAGAAACTTTTATTATCACTCTAATTTATTCCCTCACTAAAAAATTGGGCACACTTCCACGGTTCCCTTGCCAGCTGGTAGTAGCAGACTGACTTTGAGAGCTCTTTGCTGATGACCTGTATTTCCCAGAAAAAGCAGCAGGGATACAGCTTAGAAACATTTCTAACTCAGACTAATTTTTTAATTACTTAATTTTAGGCCACATACTTCAAAATTAGGTTCCCTCCTGCATTACTAATTACTTTTATGCTAACATCTTATATTCAAAGATGAACAGTGGATTTTCCAGCAGTGACTATGATAAAATAAAACATCTCTCTGTTCTAGTCCCCTGCCCCTGAATGTACATGTACCCCAAGCTACATTCTGGTCCTGGCAATTAATTAATAATAGAAAGCTAGCTATAGTTATTACATCTCCATCCACTTTTCTTTTTAAATTAACTCTATTCAATACACAACCAGGTTTCAGTGTGAGAGGACAAAATTCAGATCAATATCTACTGAAGCGTAGCACAGTAAGTGAGCTCTCATACTTCATACATAACCTGTCATAATTGAGCAACTCAAAACTTTATAAGCATTTTCTCAGAACCTATCAAAATGAAAAGCTATGTCTACCTTATTCCACTGTTGGCAGCATTTTCAAATATAAATGGAACCATACTGATAAAATATATTTTGTTGTTTTGCCTAATTTTAAAGAATTCATCCAGTAGGCTTCCACTTACCTCTTCCACTGATTCTACAGCTCTATTAGAGGCATATCCCTGAACACAGTATCACACTGCATCATTTTCTAAACAAAAGTGGAATTTAAAACACACAGGCATGCATGCATTTCACCTACATAACTAAGCACATGAATTAATCCTCAGGATAATTTCCCCTTTCCTAGCAAATCTGGAAAGATCGAATTTAATCTTCAACCAGTCCGTTGTTTGACTTAAAAACTGCTATCAAATACTTTCTTGCGTTTTGGTTGTTTTGTTGTTTGGGATTCTTTTTTCATGAGATTACGATAAAAAATATTACTTTTTTCATTTACTGGAGGAAAGACTGCACTGATGGATTTCACATTCAATGTTTTCATGTGAGAATGAGTAACGCCATTTTTTAAAAGGTCCTATTCTTCATAAATACTGACAAATGTAAACCAGAAAAAAAGAAAAAATAAACCAGCTATCAAGACACAGCAGTAGTAACATGCGTGTATTTGGAGTGCCCACTGCAGACACACATCCCTCTCTGCTAATAAAATAGGAAAAGTAGTGAATAAACATGATAATGCTCTAAACACATCCAGCTGGTAGCCTAACGCAGAAATCCTGCTCCTGTATTCTGCCTGGGTCTCACCTCAGGATTCACACAGCACGAACTCTACAAGACTCCCTAAATGATGGTCACTAAAGAAAATGACCCAAAGTACCTGCCAGGGATCCTGGTGGTTTGCTGTGTCCTGTCCTGCTTTTAATTCCAAAGTCATCATTCATGACTTTAGTGCATATGTATTAAAAGAAATACCTGCTAATTCCCCTGCCAATGCTTGGGAATCCATTCCCATGAGACACTTAATCCATAGGGACAGAAAGGTACATCTGCTAGCCTAAACGACACTTTGAGAAGCACAGCGCAGGCCTAAGAAGCTAACTTAATCTTCCATTCATATTCCATCCTTTCACCACAGGCATTCCAGACCATATTATAATCCCCAGAGGGTATCTATGGTGAAGATGCCAATCACTGAACATTTACCTCAAGGGCTGGCCCCATTTACTCATTAGCTTCCTTAATAAATATTATAACTATATAACCTTCTGTGGCACACTTCTTAGTAAAAGGGGAATATTTTTCTGTCAAATCTTCTGTAGACAGCTTTAGATGTATTCCAAAATAACTAATACCCACTACAAGGACTGAGGTAACTAAATCCTCCCACACCCAACAATGAAACATAACAACTAAAGACTTGGTTGCAAATGACATGTTCTTTTAGGATTATAGGGTCTATACATTCATCTATCTGTGCTGTAAAGCCATGGTTACATCCAGACAGCCTTGTGCACTTACTATGGACAGAGCCATGGATGATTTCTAAAAATCGTCATCTCAGCATGTTTCAATATTCTGAAGAGCAAGTGGGAGCAAATCATACATTTGCCTTCAAGCCCTGGAACAACACAAGCTAACAAGCACTTAATTTTCCATTTCATCATCAGGAATAAGTGAATCATAGAATATTCTGGGTTGGAAGGGACCCACAAGGCCCTGCACATGCTCAGGAACCACACCATATGCCTGAAAGCATTATCCAAACGCTGCCCAAACTTTGTCAGAGTGATGTTATGATCACCTCCCTGGGGAGCCTGTCCCAGTGCCCAATCAACCTGGGTGAAGAACCTTTCCCTGTTATCCAACCTAAACCTCTCCTGACACAACTTCAGGCCATTCCCTCGGGTCCTGTGACTGTTAAAAGTACCAGATCATATTACAGAAACAATGTCCTTTATAGTTTGTTTTAAGGAAGCACACAGAATTTATCATGGGAAATTTGTCCAGAGGTGCATTATCATTCCAGTTCACTGTGATTTATGAATGGCAGCTGGAGATAGCACACATGATATCAGCAGCTCTGAAATACCGAGTGTAATGTATAAGATACATTACGCTCCTATACTTCTAATGAGGCTTCAGTTCTTTGTCCTCTCCACAGAGAAAAGTTATCATGACATATAAACCAAAGATTTATTACTTTAGTTCAAGACAGTATTTTGGTATTTTGTTAGTACCTCAAACTCTGTGAAACGTTTTCTACCTGATATCCAAAGAAGACCATCCACCACATATCCCGCGTGGCAGGAGAGCGACCGATCAAAGGACTGTACAAAGGTCCACTTGTTCTTCTTGGGGCAGTAGCGTTCGACCGTGGGCAGCACTTGGCGCAATTCGTTCCTGCCCCCTACGGCATAGAGGTACTCGTCCACGGCTCCCAGCACAAAGTGCTCCCGGCAGTTCTTCATCGGAGCGATCTCCGCCCAGGAGTTGGTGCGAGGGTCGTATCGACAGACAGTCCTCACGGCACACGTGCGCCCTGTGGAGTGCTCCACCTCTCCACCAGCCACAAAAAGGAAGTCTCCCATGACAGCAACGCAGTGGTGGCTCCTCCCCACAGGCATGGGCGCCAGCTCGCTCCAGTTAGCGATCCCTGCGATGTGGACGTTCTCCTGGTCCACCGGGTTGAAGTATCGCAATTCCTTCACTTTACAGACTTCTCGTTTTTTCCCACCAATGATATAAAGAGTGTCTGACTGGAAGCGAGGCTTTGTCCTTGCAGTTTGCCAAACGGGCTGTGCATAGACGCTCTGGTGGTAAGCCAAGGCCTCGTTAATGAGCGCGGTTGCAGTTTCACTGGCTTGGACAAGAGGATGAGTGAGAGCTACAGTGTGCAGTGTATCCACATCCATAAGGCCAAAGCGGACGTACTGGAGAAGCTCATCCAGATACTGGTAGCGGCAGTTGTGTTCCAACCACCTCACAGCCAGCTAAAAGCGGGGGGAAGGAAGGGAAAAACAAGGTGCACGTTATTTGCACACAATTCTGTCAAATATGCTCTTTTGAAATTTGCTTGCATTCCAAAAAGCAGATATATATACTTGCCTCAGTCGTGGTATCTATGCATCTAAAAAGCAGCTGTGAAAGCCTGTTAGTCCACATAAAAAGATACAGTGTATATACAAAAGCATTGTACTGCACCAGCTCCCCTAAACAATTTCCACAGCATTATCAGCTGCTATGCAATACTCCCGTTGTGCAATCTGTTAGTGCTGCTGGAGACCATACTATCCCTGAGTCAAGCTGCTGGAAAAATAGTATTAACACAGGGGCTATGGGATCACTGGACACTAGAAAGAAGACTCATGTCAGAAGACTACAAAGAAAAGCCTTTTCTGCCCTCCCTATTTCATCCTATTTATGACAAAATATTGAAGAAATCTAACACATTACCTACTGAATCCTTCAATATGTTTTTTCTTCTTCATTTATTTTATCTATAAAGTGGAGAAAGGTGTAAGGGGGACAAAAAAATTAAGTCAGAGAAGACAGAAGCACAGAAGAGGCCCTGCTAGTTTGGGGCAGACAGAAAGCAACAATTCAGCAATTGCAGTTAGTATCAACATTCAAAATTAAACATAGCATTCAAATCACATAAAGCTTATTGAATCCAACTGGTCCTAAAAAGAGGTTAGGAATAGCCTAAACCATTTCAGGAATTGCTGTGCAAGTTTTTTTTGAAAACATCCAGTAATGAAGATACCAAAACTTCCTCAGGAAAACAATTCCCATACTCTGATATCCTTCCAGACAGATTTTCCTCTTACATACACACATACACAGAAGCTTTAAACCCTTAAACTCATCGCTCCATTTTTCACCTTTGGGTTCATATTCCAGACCAACCCTTGAAAATTATTCATCCATACAGGATGACAAGTATTTTGTTACCTTTTTTTTCTTCTCCACCTCAGATGCATTTTAATATTGGTGTGAGTTTCCTCTTCAGTGAACAAAGAAAGTATTTCAATGCATCTTAGGTCATATTTTCAAAATCTCTGCTGCTTGGTTTGCAGTTCTCTGTTACTGAAATCTTTAATGTTTGCTGTTGAAAACTGGACACAAACTTCCTCTTAAGGCTGTAGTAGTAATGAATAGGTTGGAAGAATCCCTTTGAATGTAACAATCTATGCCATTCTTGCCTGTACATCATCACATAAAACTGTCAGTACACTGTGATCTTGATGATCCATATTTAAGCTTATGACTGAGTACCTTTTTTTTTGTGGTTGGTTGGTTGGTTTGTTTGTTTAGGGGTTTGTTTGTTTAGGGGTTTTTTCTGCAGAAATTCCACAGAGTGTCATGCTTTCTCTGCCACTACCCAACTCTCTACTATGACTTTAGGTCACTGCTCCAGTCAAAATCATTCTCAATCCAAATTGTATTTTCAAAAGTGCTAGAAAACCATTTCACCTTCAGACTTTCTGGAAACATAAATCCCTTATTATTCTTTCGTACAAGTTATTATCAAAGACATTGACTAGTTCTAGATAAGAACTAACTCTGCTTGATACTTTAACAGAACTCATGGAGTGGGCATTTCTAACAAGCTGAGCGATAAAAAAAAATTTAGCTAAATCTTATGGCCCTGTACTGTTTGTGGGAATGTCATATAAAAAAGCTGAAAATAAAGGCTGCTCTTATTCGTAGCTTTCATATATGATGTAATAAATTTATTACTGTTTTTGTATTCTGTCAGAGAGGGAACATGAAAAACCAAAACCACCTTTTTGCTAAGATTAATTTGAAACACTTTTTCCTCACTGTGAATCCCTGTGAAACAAATAATCAATGAAGGGCATCAAAAATGCAGCAGCAGTACAGTCAGTTAAATGCTGTATTGAGTTTCAAATACATGCATTAGCTATATGTATTTTGATTTGCTAGTAAAAAAGACAATAATTAAATGTATTTGAAAATGGTTTTGGACTTGAAATCATTGAGCTTTATAGTCAGGTGTTCTAAATCCACCAAACCCACGTGTCAGGTGTCTCCTACTGAGTTGTATCAGGCAACTTCCGTGTCTTTAGCCATGTGAATGATTCCTGAAAGGCGCATAGTGCTCATCATTCAGTCACTTGAAATTGAGGAGAAATTCAGGCTATCTTCAGCACACATCAACTAAATGATATGTGGGTTACTATATTGAGATAGAAGAATTTACAAAAGCCGAGTTCTTATCTGTCAGCCCTTGCATCCAACCGACTTTTGGAACTATAAGTTCATGGCTTTGCTCACATCTAAAATAGAATCACAGAGGTATCACTTGGGCTGCAATGACAGACATTACAGACTCTGTAAAAGACAGGTACTAATGTAAACCAGGACTTGGTAACCATAAGCCTTTTAGAGGAAGTTTAATATTAATGACTTATTAATATCTTAGGACTTCATCCATCTGCTTTTGTTTTATTGTCCTGCCTTTGGTCCCCCAATAAATACTGTATAAACACACAAGCAACACCACATACTAACTAACACCACATACATAACTTCAAAGAAACGGTACCTGCATTCATTTCTGGATATGGGATGTGTCATCATCTGCACAGAAGGCATGGACATCTCTATTACAATACATTTTCTCTGCTGTAGGAAGTTTGGCATATGCAACTTGGTTCATACTGTTATGTCTCTACTGAGAAGAATCCTGCAATTGTAAAAAACTGTTCCACTGAAATGAAATGCTTAACTCTTCCCTAAACCACTCCAGCAATGGTTGCAAAGTGATCCAAAGATTCTGTTTGCACTCATATGAGATGTACAATCTTTTCTGAGTGTTGAACCTTCTCTATCCATTTCACACTATTTTATCCCCACTCATCTGTCCTGCATCATTTCTTATGAAAACCTTTGAACCTTTCCAAATTAAGCTTATTGCAGCCTGCTTGTGATTCTCTACGTGTTGCACCCCAAGGTATCTTTGGAAGGGCTACTTCCCCCTTTCCCCTCTGACAAGCAGCTGCAGCAGCAGTGGGGAGGGCAACGTGAATCCCAGGCTGTCTCTCGTGTAGGGTGCTACTGGCTCTTACCAGACTCCATGTCTGAGGTCAGCTTGCTGTGGAAGACTTCATTTTATTGTATGAGTTTAGAAAGCAGGGCTAAGAACTCTGCCCACCACCCGGAATGCTCTGTAAAATGCTCTGTAGGCATTTTACAGAACACAGAGAAGCTTCACTGAGTCTTAGGGAAGCAACAGAGGTCTGTGAATCACAAGGTGTTTAGAAGCTCCTGTCCAAATCAACTCATGCTACTGTTTAAACACAATCTAACTACAGTGCCCTGTGTGACCCACACCTAATCTGTGACGCTCCAAGGCAGAAAAAAGGCCTTAAGAGATAAATGCTATATTGTTTTTATCACCTTGTCTTGCTATTTGTGGCAATTACAGCTTTAAAATTCATTTTGGGCCACTACTTAAAAATAAGTGCTAGGAATTTAACCTACAAATGTAGGTATCTATATCTATATTTAGAGAATACAGGCCAAACTCCTAAATTGTGACACAAGGCTATGGAACAGGTCACCTGGTTTCAGGAACACTCACCAACTGAGCCTTAGACTTCTACACTGGTTTTGCAGAACACTGTTATCATGTTCTCTAGCAGAACATGATGTCTCATGCTATGGAGAAAACTGGGTGTGGGTGAAGGATCTAGCAGCTATTGGAGGGCTGAAAAAGTTCAAAAGAAAGAAAACTCAATTCCCAAACACATCTTTCACTTGCAGCAGAAGTAGTCACTGGTGGACTGTAACACAGTTCTAACTTTCCTTCAGTGCAAAGGAGGCAAACATAACTCTCAACATATGGCAGACACAAACTTTCATGTACGAGACCAGCACACATCTGTATATTTATCAACACAATTTCTAACACCTTTACTCAGGTTTTGTTTAATCAAGACCCCAAAACCTGGTGCCTACATAAAAACTCCAGAATTCACCCCATCTATACACTGATTATTGTGCCTATGTTTTTGCCTCTCTGGCAGTAACAATTAACAACTA